>NW_022262721.1:175680-195680 GCF_002021735.2 Oncorhynchus kisutch
AGATAGCCAGGGGTACACTCCAACACTCAGACATCATTTACAGATAGCCAGGGGTACACTCCAACACTCAGACATCATTTACAGATAGCCAGGGGCAGACTCCAACACTCAGAAATAATTTACAGATAGCCAGGGGTACACTCCAACACTCAGACATCACTTACAGATAGCCAGGGGCAGACTCCAACACTAAGACATCATTTACAGATAGCCAGGGGCAGACTCCAACACTCAGACATCATTTACAGATAGCCAGGGGTACACTCCAACACTCAGACATCATTTACAGATAGCCAGGGGTACACTCCAACACTCAGACATTATTTACAGATAGCCAGGGGTACACTCCAGCACTCAGACATTATTTACAGATAGCCAGGGGTACACTCCAACACTCAGACATCATTTACAGATAGCCAGGGGTACACTCCAACACTCAGACATCATTTACAGATAGCCAGGGGCAGACTCCAACACTCAGAAATCATTTACAGATAGCCAGGGGTACAATCCAACACTCAGACATCACTTACAGATAGCCAGGGGTACACTCCAACACTCAGACATCATTTACAGATAGCCAGGGGCAGACTCCAACACTCAGACATTATTTACAGATAGCCAGGGGTACACTCCAACACTCAGACATCACTTACAGATAGCCAGGGGTACACTCCAACACTCAGACATTATTTACAGATAGCCAGGGGCAGACTCCAACACTCAGACATCATTTACAGATAGCCAGGGGTACACTCCAGCACTCAGACATTATTTACAGATAGCCAGGGGCAGACTCCAACACTCAGACATCATTTACAGATAGCCAGGTGCACACTCCAACACTCAGACATCATTTACAGATAGCCAGGGGTACACTCCAACACTCAGACATCATTTACAGATAGCCAGGGTCACACTCCAACACATTATTTACAGATAGCCAGGGGTACACTCCAACACTCAGACATTATTTACAGATAGCCAGGGGTACACTCCAACACTCAGACATCATTTACAGATAGCCAGGGGCAGACTCCAACACTCAGACATTATTTACAGATAGCCAGGGGCAGACTCCAACACTCAGACATCATTTACAGATAGCCAGGGGTACACTCCAACACTCAGACATTATTTACAGATAGCCAGGGGCAGACTCCAACACTCAGACATCATTTACAGATAGCCAGGGGCAGACTCCAACACTCAGACATCATTTACAGATAGCCAGGGGTACACTCCAACACTCAGACATCATTTACAGATAGCCAGGGGTACACTCCAACACTCAGACATTATTTACAGATAGCCAGGGGTACACTCCAGCACTCAGACATTATTTACAGATAGCCAGGGGTACACTCCAACACTCAGACATCATTTACAGATAGCCAGGGGTACACTCCAACACTCAGACATCATTTACAGATAGCCAGGGGCAGACTCCAACACTCAGAAATAATTTACAGATAGCCAGGGGTACACTCCAACACTCAGACATCACTTACAGATAGCCAGGGGCAGACTCCAACACTCAGACATCATTTACAGATAGCCAGGGGCAGACTCCAACACTCAGACATCATTTACAGATAGCCAGGGGTACACTCCAACACTCAGACATCATTTACAGATAGCCAGGGGTACACTCCAACACTCAGACATTATTTACAGATAGCCAGGGGTACACTCCAGCACTCAGACATTATTTACAGATAGCCAGGGGTACACTCCAACACTCAGACATCATTTACAGATAGCCAGGGGTACACTCCAACACTCAGACATCATTTACAGATAGCCAGGGGCAGACTCCAACACTCAGAAATAATTTACAGATAGCCAGGGGTACACTCCAACACTCAGACATCACTTACAGATAGCCAGGGGTACACTCCAACACTCAGACATCATTTACAGATAGCCAGGGGCAGACTCCAACACTCAGACATTATTTACAGATAGCCAGGGGTACACTCCAACACTCAGACATCACTTACAGATAGCCAGGGGTACACTCCAACACTCAGACATTATTTACAGATAGCCAGGGGCAGACTCCAACACTCAGACATCATTTACAGATAGCCAGGGGTACACTCCAGCACTCAGACATTATTTACAGATAGCCAGGGGCAGACTCCAACACTCAGACATCATTTACAGATAGCCAGGTGCACACTCCAACACTCAGACATCATTTACAGATAGCCAGGGGTACACTCCAACACTCAGACATCATTTACAGATAGCCAGGGTCACACTCCAACACATTATTTACAGATAGCCAGGGGTACACTCCAACACTCAGACATTATTTACAGATAGCCAGGGGTACACTCCAACACTCAGACATCATTTACAGATAGCCAGGGGCAGACTCCAACACTCAGACATTATTTACAGATAGCCAGGGGCAGACTCCAACACTCAGACATCATTTACAGATAGCCAGGGGTACACTCCAACACTCAGACATTATTTACAGATAGCCAGGGGCAGACTCCAACACTCAGACATCATTTACAGATAGCCAGGGGTACACTCCAGCACTCAGACATTATTTACAGATAGCCAGGGGCAGACTCCAACACTCAGACATCATTTACAGATAGCCAGGTGCACACTCCAACACTCAGACATCATTTACAGATAGCCAGGGGTACACTCCAACACTCAGACATCATTTACAGATAGCCAGGGTCACACTCCAACACATTATTTACAGATAGCCAGGGGTACACTCCAACACTCAGACATTATTTACAGATAGCCAGGGGTACACTCCAACACTCAGACATCATTTACAGATAGCCAGGGGCAGACTCCAACACTCAGACATTATTTACAGATAGCCAGGGGCAGACTCCAACACTCAGACATCATTTACAGATAGCCAGGGGTACACTCCAACACTCAGACATTATTTACAGATAGCCAGGGGCAGACTCCAACACTCAGACATCATTTACAGATAGCCAGGGGCAGACTCCAACACTCAGACATCATTTACAGATAGCCAGGGGTACACTCCAACACTCAGACATCATTTACAGATAGCCAGGGGTACACTCCAACACTCAGACATTATTTACAGATAGCCAGGGGTACACTCCAGCACTCAGACATTATTTACAGATAGCCAGGGGTACACTCCAACACTCAGACATCATTTACAGATAGCCAGGGGTACACTCCAACACTCAGACATCATTTACAGATAGCCAGGGGCAGACTCCAACACTCAGAAATAATTTACAGATAGCCAGGGGTACACTCCAACACTCAGACATCACTTACAGATAGCCAGGGGTACACTCCAACACTCAGACATTATTTACAGATAGCCAGGGGCAGACTCCAACACTCAGACATCATTTACAGATAGCCAGGTGCACACTCCAACACTCAGACATCATTTACAGATAGCCAGGGGTACACTCCAACACTCAGACATCATTTACAGATAGCCAGGGTCACACTCCAACACATTATTTACAGATAGCCAGGGGTACACTCCAACACTCAGACATTATTTACAGATAGCCAGGGGTACACTCCAACACTCAGACATCATTTACAGATAGCCAGGGGCAGACTCCAACACTCAGACATTATTTACAGATAGCCAGGGGCAGACTCCAACACTCAGACATCATTTACAGATAGCCAGGGGTACACTCCAACACTCAGACATTATTTACAGATAGCCAGGGGCAGACTCCAACACTCAGACATCATTTACAGATAGCCAGGGGCAGACTCCAACACTCAGACATCATTTACAGATAGCCAGGGGTACACTCCAACACTCAGACATCATTTACAGATAGCCAGGGGTACACTCCAACACTCAGACATTATTTACAGATAGCCAGGGGTACACTCCAGCACTCAGACATTATTTACAGATAGCCAGGGGTACACTCCAACACTCAGACATCATTTACAGATAGCCAGGGGTACACTCCAACACTCAGACATCATTTACAGATAGCCAGGGGCAGACTCCAACACTCAGAAATAATTTACAGATAGCCAGGGGTACACTCCAACACTCAGACATCACTTACAGATAGCCAGGGGCAGACTCCAACACTCAGACATCATTTACAGATAGCCAGGGGCAGACTCCAACACTCAGACATCATTTACAGATAGCCAGGGGTACACTCCAACACTCAGACATCATTTACAGATAGCCAGGGGTACACTCCAACACTCAGACATTATTTACAGATAGCCAGGGGTACACTCCAGCACTCAGACATTATTTACAGATAGCCAGGGGTACACTCCAACACTCAGACATCATTTACAGATAGCCAGGGGTACACTCCAACACTCAGACATCATTTACAGATAGCCAGGGGCAGACTCCAACACTCAGAAATAATTTACAGATAGCCAGGGGTACACTCCAACACTCAGACATCACTTACAGATAGCCAGGGGTACACTCCAACACTCAGACATCATTTACAGATAGCCAGGGGCAGACTCCAACACTCAGACATTATTTACAGATAGCCAGGGGTACACTCCAACACTCAGACATCACTTACAGATAGCCAGGGGTACACTCCAACACTCAGACATTATTTACAGATAGCCAGGGGCAGACTCCAACACTCAGACATCATTTACAGATAGCCAGGGGTACACTCCAGCACTCAGACATTATTTACAGATAGCCAGGGGCAGACTCCAACACTCAGACATCATTTACAGATAGCCAGGTGCACACTCCAACACTCAGACATCATTTACAGATAGCCAGGGGTACACTCCAACACTCAGACATCATTTACAGATAGCCAGGGTCACACTCCAACACATTATTTACAGATAGCCAGGGGTACACTCCAACACTCAGACATTATTTACAGATAGCCAGGGGTACACTCCAACACTCAGACATCATTTACAGATAGCCAGGGGCAGACTCCAACACTCAGACATTATTTACAGATAGCCAGGGGCAGACTCCAACACTCAGACATCATTTACAGATAGCCAGGGGTACACTCCAACACTCAGACATTATTTACAGATAGCCAGGGGCAGACTCCAACACTCAGACATCACTTACAGATAGCCAGGGGTACACTCCAACACTCAGACATTATTTACAGATAGCCAGGGGCAGACTCCAACACTCAGACATCATTTACAGATAGCCAGGGGTACACTCCAGCACTCAGACATTATTTACAGATAGCCAGGGGCAGACTCCAACACTCAGACATCATTTACAGATAGCCAGGTGCACACTCCAACACTCAGACATCATTTACAGATAGCCAGGGGTACACTCCAACACTCAGACATCATTTACAGATAGCCAGGGTCACACTCCAACACATTATTTACAGATAGCCAGGGGTACACTCCAACACTCAGACATTATTTACAGATAGCCAGGGGTACACTCCAACACTCAGACATCATTTACAGATAGCCAGGGGCAGACTCCAACACTCAGACATTATTTACAGATAGCCAGGGGCAGACTCCAACACTCAGACATCATTTACAGATAGCCAGGGGTACACTCCAACACTCAGACATTATTTACAGATAGCCAGGGGCAGACTCCAACACTCAGACATCATTTACAGATAGCCAGGGGCAGACTCCAACACTCAGACATCATTTACAGATAGCCAGGGGTACACTCCAACACTCAGACATCATTTACAGATAGCCAGGGGTACACTCCAACACTCAGACATTATTTACAGATAGCCAGGGGTACACTCCAGCACTCAGACATTATTTACAGATAGCCAGGGGTACACTCCAACACTCAGACATCATTTACAGATAGCCAGGGGTACACTCCAACACTCAGACATCATTTACAGATAGCCAGGGGCAGACTCCAACACTCAGAAATAATTTACAGATAGCCAGGGGTACACTCCAACACTCAGACATCACTTACAGATAGCCAGGGGTACACTCCAACACTCAGACATTATTTACAGATAGCCAGGGGCAGACTCCAACACTCAGACATCATTTACAGATAGCCAGGTGCACACTCCAACACTCAGACATCATTTACAGATAGCCAGGGGTACACTCCAACACTCAGACATCATTTACAGATAGCCAGGGTCACACTCCAACACATTATTTACAGATAGCCAGGGGTACACTCCAACACTCAGACATTATTTACAGATAGCCAGGGGTACACTCCAACACTCAGACATCATTTACAGATAGCCAGGGGCAGACTCCAACACTCAGACATTATTTACAGATAGCCAGGGGCAGACTCCAACACTCAGACATCATTTACAGATAGCCAGGGGTACACTCCAACACTCAGACATCATTTACAGATAGCCAGGGGCAGACTCCAACACTCAGAAATAATTTACAGATAGCCAGGGGTACACTCCAACACTCAGACATCACTTACAGATAGCCAGGGGTACACTCCAACACTCAGACATTATTTACAGATAGCCAGGGGCAGACTCCAACACTCAGACATCATTTACAGATAGCCAGGTGCACACTCCAACACTCAGACATCATTTACAGATAGCCAGGGGTACACTCCAACACTCAGACATCATTTACAGATAGCCAGGGTCACACTCCAACACATTATTTACAGATAGCCAGGGGTACACTCCAACACTCAGACATTATTTACAGATAGCCAGGGGTACACTCCAACACTCAGACATCATTTACAGATAGCCAGGGGCAGACTCCAACACTCAGACATTATTTACAGATAGCCAGGGGCAGACTCCAACACTCAGACATCATTTACAGATAGCCAGGGGTACACTCCAACACTCAGACATTATTTACAGATAGCCAGGGGCAGACTCCAACACTCAGACATCATTTACAGATAGCCAGGGGCAGACTCCAACACTCAGACATTATTTACAGATAGCCAGGGGCAGACTCCAACACTCAGACATCATTTACAGATAGCCAGGGGTACACTCCAACACTCAGACATTATTTACAGATAGCCAGGGGCAGACTCCAACACTCAGACATCATTTACAGATAGCCAGGGGCAGACTCCAACACTCAGACATCATTTACAGATAGCCAGGGGTACACTCCAACACTCAGACATCATTTACAGATAGCCAGGGGTACACTCCAACACTCAGACATTATTTACAGATAGCCAGGGGTACACTCCAGCACTCAGACATTATTTACAGATAGCCAGGGGTACACTCCAACACTCAGACATCATTTACAGATAGCCAGGGGTACACTCCAACACTCAGACATCATTTACAGATAGCCAGGGGCAGACTCCAACACTCAGAAATAATTTACAGATAGCCAGGGGTACACTCCAACACTCAGACATCACTTACAGATAGCCAGGGGTACACTCCAACACTCAGACATTATTTACAGATAGCCAGGGGCAGACTCCAACACTCAGACATCATTTACAGATAGCCAGGTGCACACTCCAACACTCAGACATCATTTACAGATAGCCAGGGGTACACTCCAACACTCAGACATCATTTACAGATAGCCAGGGTCACACTCCAACACATTATTTACAGATAGCCAGGGGTACACTCCAACACTCAGACATTATTTACAGATAGCCAGGGGTACACTCCAACACTCAGACATCATTTACAGATAGCCAGGGGCAGACTCCAACACTCAGACATTATTTACAGATAGCCAGGGGCAGACTCCAACACTCAGACATCATTTACAGATAGCCAGGGGTACACTCCAACACTCAGACATTATTTACAGATAGCCAGGGGCAGACTCCAACACTCAGACATCATTTACAGATAGCCAGGTGCACACTCCAACACTCAGACATCATTTACAGATAGCCAGGGGTACACTCCAACACTCAGACATCATTTACAGATAGCCAGGGGTACACTCCAACACTCAGACATTATTTACAGATAGCCAGGGGTACACTCCAGCACTCAGACATTATTTACAGATAGCCAGGGGTACACTCCAACACTCAGACATCATTTACAGATAGCCAGGGGTACACTCCAACACTCAGACATCATTTACAGATAGCCAGGGGCAGACTCCAACACTCAGAAATAATTTACAGATAGCCAGGGGTACACTCCAACACTCAGACATCACTTACAGATAGCCAGGGGCAGACTCCAACACTCAGACATCATTTACAGATAGCCAGGGGCAGACTCCAACACTCAGACATCATTTACAGATAGCCAGGGGTACACTCCAACACTCAGACATCATTTACAGATAGCCAGGGGTACACTCCAACACTCAGACATTATTTACAGATAGCCAGGGGTACACTCCAGCACTCAGACATTATTTACAGATAGCCAGGGGTACACTCCAACACTCAGACATCATTTACAGATAGCCAGGGGTACACTCCAACACTCAGACATCATTTACAGATAGCCAGGGGCAGACTCCAACACTCAGAAATAATTTACAGATAGCCAGGGGTACACTCCAAAACTCAGACATCACTTACAGATAGCCAGGGGTACACTCCAACACTCAGACATCATTTACAGATAGCCAGGGGCAGACTCCAACACTCAGACATTATTTACAGATAGCCAGGGGTACACTCCAACACTCAGACATCACTTACAGATAGCCAGGGGTACACTCCAACACTCAGACATTATTTACAGATAGCCAGGGGCAGACTCCAACACTCAGACATCATTTACAGATAGCCAGGGGTACACTCCAGCACTCAGACATTATTTACAGATAGCCAGGGGCAGACTCCAACACTCAGACATCATTTACAGATAGCCAGGTGCACACTCCAACACTCAGACATCATTTACAGATAGCCAGGGGTACACTCCAACACTCAGACATCATTTACAGATAGCCAGGGTCACACTCCAACACATTATTTACAGATAGCCAGGGGTACACTCCAACACTCAGACATTATTTACAGATAGCCAGGGGTACACTCCAACACTCAGACATCATTTACAGATAGCCAGGGGCAGACTCCAACACTCAGACATTATTTACAGATAGCCAGGGGCAGACTCCAACACTCAGACATCATTTACAGATAGCCAGGGGTACACTCCAACACTCAGACATTATTTACAGATAGCCAGGGGCAGACTCCAACACTCAGACATCACTTACAGATAGCCAGGGGTACACTCCAACACTCAGACATTATTTACAGATAGCCAGGGGCAGACTCCAACACTCAGACATCATTTACAGATAGCCAGGGGTACACTCCAGCACTCAGACATTATTTACAGATAGCCAGGGGCAGACTCCAACACTCAGACATCATTTACAGATAGCCAGGTGCACACTCCAACACTCAGACATCATTTACAGATAGCCAGGGGTACACTCCAACACTCAGACATCATTTACAGATAGCCAGGGTCACACTCCAACACATTATTTACAGATAGCCAGGGGTACACTCCAACACTCAGACATTATTTACAGATAGCCAGGGGTACACTCCAACACTCAGACATCATTTACAGATAGCCAGGGGCAGACTCCAACACTCAGACATTATTTACAGATAGCCAGGGGCAGACTCCAACACTCAGACATCATTTACAGATAGCCAGGGGTACACTCCAACACTCAGACATTATTTACAGATAGCCAGGGGCAGACTCCAACACTCAGACATCATTTACAGATAGCCAGGGGCAGACTCCAACACTCAGACATCATTTACAGATAGCCAGGGGTACACTCCAACACTCAGACATCATTTACAGATAGCCAGGGGTACACTCCAACACTCAGACATTATTTACAGATAGCCAGGGGTACACTCCAGCACTCAGACATTATTTACAGATAGCCAGGGGTACACTCCAACACTCAGACATCATTTACAGATAGCCAGGGGTACACTCCAACACTCAGACATCATTTACAGATAGCCAGGGGCAGACTCCAACACTCAGAAATAATTTACAGATAGCCAGGGGTACACTCCAACACTCAGACATCACTTACAGATAGCCAGGGGCAGACTCCAACACTCAGACATCATTTACAGATAGCCAGGGGCAGACTCCAACACTCAGACATCATTTACAGATAGCCAGGGGTACACTCCAACACTCAGACATCATTTACAGATAGCCAGGGGTACACTCCAACACTCAGACATTATTTACAGATAGCCAGGGGTACACTCCAGCACTCAGACATTATTTACAGATAGCCAGGGGTACACTCCAACACTCAGACATCATTTACAGATAGCCAGGGGTACACTCCAACACTCAGACATCATTTACAGATAGCCAGGGGCAGACTCCAACACTCAGAAATAATTTACAGATAGCCAGGGGTACACTCCAACACTCAGACATCACTTACAGATAGCCAGGGGTACACTCCAACACTCAGACATCATTTACAGATAGCCAGGGGCAGACTCCAACACTCAGACATTATTTACAGATAGCCAGGGGTACACTCCAACACTCAGACATCACTTACAGATAGCCAGGGGTACACTCCAACACTCAGACATTATTTACAGATAGCCAGGGGCAGACTCCAACACTCAGACATCATTTACAGATAGCCAGGGGTACACTCCAGCACTCAGACATTATTTACAGATAGCCAGGGGCAGACTCCAACACTCAGACATCATTTACAGATAGCCAGGTGCACACTCCAACACTCAGACATCATTTACAGATAGCCAGGGGTACACTCCAACACTCAGACATCATTTACAGATAGCCAGGGTCACACTCCAACACATTATTTACAGATAGCCAGGGGTACACTCCAACACTCAGACATTATTTACAGATAGCCAGGGGTACACTCCAACACTCAGACATCATTTACAGATAGCCAGGGGCAGACTCCAACACTCAGACATTATTTACAGATAGCCAGGGGCAGACTCCAACACTCAGACATCATTTACAGATAGCCAGGGGTACACTCCAACACTCAGACATTATTTACAGATAGCCAGGGGCAGACTCCAACACTCAGACATCATTTACAGATAGCCAGGGGCAGACTCCAACACTAAGACATTATTTACAGATAGCCAGGGGCAGACTCCAACACTCAGACATTATTTACAGATAGCCAGGGGTACACTCCAACACTCAGACATTATTTACAGATAGCCAGGGGCAGACTCCAACACTCAGACATCATTTACAGATAGCCAGGGGCAGACTCCAACACTCAGACATTATTTACAGATAGCCAGGGGTACACTCCAACACTCAGACATTATTTACAGATAGCCAGGGGCAGACTCCAACACTCAGACATCATTTACAGATAGCCAGGGGTACACTCCAACACTCAGACATCATTTACAGATAGCCAGGGGTACACTCCAACACTCAGACATTATTTACAGATAGCCAGGGGCAGACTCCAACACTCAGACATTATTTACAGATAGCCAGGGGCAGACTCCAACACTCAGACATCATTTACAGATAGCCAGGGGCAGACTCCAACACTCAGACATCATTTACAGATAGCCAGGGGTACACTCCAACACTCAGACATCATTTACAGATAGCCAGGGGTACAATCCAACACTCAGACATCATTTACAGATAGCCAGGGGTACACTCCAACACTCAGACATCATTTACAGATAGCCAGGGGTACACTCCAACACTCAGACATTATTTACAGATAGCCAGGGGCAGACTCCAACACTCAGACATTATTTACAGATAGCCAGGGGCAGACTCCAACACTCAGACATCATTTACAGATAGCCAGGGGCAGACTCCAACACTCAGACATCATTTACAGATAGCCAGGGGTACACTCCAACACTCAGACATCATTTACAGATAGCCAGGGGTACACTCCAACACTCAGACATTATTTACAGATAGCCAGGGGTACACTCCAGCACTCAGACATTATTTACAGATAGCCAGGGGTACACTCCAACACTCAGACATCATTTACAGATAGCCAGGGGTACACTCCAACACTCAGACATCATTTACAGATAGCCAGGGGCAGACTCCAACACTCAGAAATAATTTACAGATAGCCAGGGGTACACTCCAACACTCAGACATCACTTACAGATAGCCAGGGGCAGACTCCAACACTCAGACATCATTTACAGATAGCCAGGGGCAGACTCCAACACTCAGACATCATTTACAGATAGCCAGGGGTACACTCCAACACTCAGACATCATTTACAGATAGCCAGGGGTACACTCCAACACTCAGACATTATTTACAGATAGCCAGGGGTACACTCCAGCACTCAGACATTATTTACAGATAGCCAGGGGTACACTCCAACACTCAGACATCATTTACAGATAGCCAGGGGTACACTCCAACACTCAGACATCATTTACAGATAGCCAGGGGCAGACTCCAACACTCAGAAATAATTTACAGATAGCCAGGGGTACACTCCAACACTCAGACATTATTTACAGATAGCCAGGGGTACACTCCAGCACTCAGACATTATTTACAGATAGCCAGGGGTACACTCCAACACTCAGACATCATTTACAGATAGCCAGGGGTACACTCCAACACTCAGACATCATTTACAGATAGCCAGGGGCAGACTCCAACACTCAGAAATAATTTACAGATAGCCAGGGGTACACTCCAACACTCAGACATCACTTACAGATAGCCAGGGGTACACTCCAACACTCAGACATCATTTACAGATAGCCAGGGGCAGACTCCAACACTCAGACATTATTTACAGATAGCCAGGGGTACACTCCAACACTCAGACATCACTTACAGATAGCCAGGGGTACACTCCAACACTCAGACATTATTTACAGATAGCCAGGGGCAGACTCCAACACTCAGACATCATTTACAGATAGCCAGGGGTACACTCCAGCACTCAGACATTATTTACAGATAGCCAGGGGCAGACTCCAACACTCAGACATCATTTACAGATAGCCAGGTGCACACTCCAACACTCAGACATCATTTACAGATAGCCAGGGGTACACTCCAACACTCAGACATCATTTACAGATAGCCAGGGTCACACTCCAACACATTATTTACAGATAGCCAGGGGTACACTCCAACACTCAGACATTATTTACAGATAGCCAGGGGTACACTCCAACACTCAGACATCATTTACAGATAGCCAGGGGCAGACTCCAACACTCAGACATTATTTACAGATAGCCAGGGGCAGACTCCAACACTCAGACATCATTTACAGATAGCCAGGGGTACACTCCAACACTCAGACATTATTTACAGATAGCCAGGGGCAGACTCCAACACTCAGACATCATTTACAGATAGCCAGGGGCAGACTCCAACACTAAGACATTATTTACAGATAGCCAGGGGCAGACTCCAACACTCAGACATTATTTACAGATAGCCAGGGGTACACTCCAACACTCAGACATTATTTACAGATAGCCAGGGGCAGACTCCAACACTCAGACATCATTTACAGATAGCCAGGGGCAGACTCCAACACTCAGACATTATTTACAGATAGCCAGGGGTACACTCCAACACTCAGACATTATTTACAGATAGCCAGGGGCAGACTCCAACACTCAGACATCATTTACAGATAGCCAGGGGTACACTCCAACACTCAGACATCATTTACAGATAGCCAGGGGTACACTCCAACACTCAGACATTATTTACAGATAGCCAGGGGCAGACTCCAACACTCAGACATTATTTACAGATAGCCAGGGGCAGACTCCAACACTCAGACATCATTTACAGATAGCCAGGGGCAGACTCCAACACTC
The DNA here is from genome assembly GCF_002021735.2 of Oncorhynchus kisutch. Classification (NCBI taxonomy): domain Eukaryota; kingdom Metazoa; phylum Chordata; class Actinopteri; order Salmoniformes; family Salmonidae; genus Oncorhynchus; species Oncorhynchus kisutch. The sequence continues at coordinate 189,489 of NW_022262721.1, forward strand.
AGACATCATTTACAGATAGCCAGGGGTACACTCCAACACTCAGACATCATTTACAGATAGCCAGGGGTACACTCCAACACTCAGACATCATTTACAGATAGCCAGGGGTACACTCCAACACTCAGACATCATTTACAGATAGCCAGGGGTACACTCCAACACTCAGACATTATTTACAGATAGCCAGGGGCAGACTCCAACACTCAGACATTATTTACAGATAGCCAGGGGCAGACTCCAACACTCAGACATCATTTACAGATAGCCAGGGGCAGACTCCAACACTCAGACATCATTTACAGATAGCCAGGGGTACACTCCAACACTCAGACATCATTTACAGATAGCCAGGGGTACACTCCAACACTCAGACATTATTTACAGATAGCCAGGGGTACACTCCAGCACTCAGACATTATTTACAGATAGCCAGGGGTACACTCCAACACTCAGACATCATTTACAGATAGCCAGGGGTACACTCCAACACTCAGACATCATTTACAGATAGCCAGGGGCAGACTCCAACACTCAGAAATAATTTACAGATAGCCAGGGGTACACTCCAACACTCAGACATCACTTACAGATAGCCAGGGGCAGACTCCAACACTCAGACATCATTTACAGATAGCCAGGGGCAGACTCCAACACTCAGACATCATTTACAGATAGCCAGGGGTACACTCCAACACTCAGACATCATTTACAGATAGCCAGGGGTACACTCCAACACTCAGACATTATTTACAGATAGCCAGGGGTACACTCCAGCACTCAGACATTATTTACAGATAGCCAGGGGTACACTCCAACACTCAGACATCATTTACAGATAGCCAGGGGTACACTCCAACACTCAGACATCATTTACAGATAGCCAGGGGCAGACTCCAACACTCAGAAATAATTTACAGATAGCCAGGGGTACACTCCAACACTCAGACATCACTTACAGATAGCCAGGGGTACACTCCAACACTCAGACATCATTTACAGATAGCCAGGGGCAGACTCCAACACTCAGACATTATTTACAGATAGCCAGGGGTACACTCCAACACTCAGACATCACTTACAGATAGCCAGGGGTACACTCCAACACTCAGACATTATTTACAGATAGCCAGGGGCAGACTCCAACACTCAGACATCATTTACAGATAGCCAGGGGTACACTCCAACACTCAGACATTATTTACAGATAGCCAGGGGCAGACTCCAACACTCAGACATCATTTACAGATAGCCAGGGGTACACTCCAACACTCAGACATTATTTACAGATAGCCAGGGGTACACTCCAACACTCAGACATCATTTACAGATAGCCAGGGTCACACTCCAACACATTATTTACAGATAGCCAGGGGTACACTCCAACACTCAGACATTATTTACAGATAGCCAGGGGTACACTCCAACACTCAGACATCATTTACAGATAGCCAGGGGCAGACTCCAACACTCAGACATTATTTACAGATAGTCAGGGGTACACTCCAACACTCAGACATTATTTACAGATAGCCAGGGGTACACTCCAACACTCAGACATCATTTACAGATAGCCAGGGGTACACTCCAACACTCAGACATCATTTACAGATAGCCAGGGGCACACTCCAACACTCAGACATTATTTACAGATAGCCAGGGGCAGACTCCAACACTCAGACATCATTTACAGATAGCCAGGGGTACACTCCAACACTCAGACATCACTTACAGATAGCCAGGGGTACACTCCAACACTCAGACATCATTTACAGATAGCCAGGGGTACACTCCAACACTCAGACATCATTTACAGATAGCCAGGGGCAGACTCCAACACATTATTTACAAAGAAAGCATGTGTGTTTAGTGAGTCTGCCAGATCAGAGGCCGTAGGGATGACCAGGGATGTTCTCTTGATAAGTGTGTGAATTGGACCGTTTTCCTGTCCTGCTAATCATTCAGGTAACAGGTACTTTTGAGTGTCACGGAAAATGTATGGAGTAAAAAGGACATATTTTCTTTAGGATTGTAGTGAAGTAAAAGTGAATGTTGTCAAAAACATGAATCGTAAAGTAGATACCCCTAAAACTACTTAAGTAGTACCTTAAAGTATTTGTACTTTACACCACTGGTGACTTATGTAGTGGCTGATATAGTGAACATTGCATTACATGTGCTGAGCGTTTGTTACGAAATTAACAACAACCGTCTGCACACACGCACAGACACACCACGTAACATAGAGAATCTGAAAGGCTGCATGTGTGTGTGTGTCCTCTCCTGCTGTGTATAGCACGGCCCTGCTTGGAAAGGCTCAGTCAAACCGCCTTGTTTCAACACACAGGAGCCAAGGCCCCCGGCTGTAGCTCACTATGAATAAGAAATGAAGCAGAACGTTGTCAGGTTCTAAAGTATCCACTATGAATGTTAGATGAGCCAGTATCTGTAAGGATTGTGTCCATGCCCATCTCTGGATGTGCATTTTTATTTTAAATGGGCTGCGTGTGTGTGTGTGTGTGTGTGTGTGTGTGTGTGTGTGTGTGTGTGTGTGTGTGTGTGTGTGTGTGTGTGTGTGTGTGTGTGTGTGTGTGTGTGTGTGTATGTGTGTGTGTGTGTGTGTGTGTGTGTGTGTGTGTGTGTGTGTGTGTGTGTATGTGTGTGTGTGTGTGTGTGTGTGTGTGTGTGTGTGTGTGTGTGTGTGTGTGTGTGTGTGTGTGTGTGTGTGTGTGTGTGTGTGTTTCAGTGTCCTTGTATGTGTGTGAGGGAGCTAACTTCATCACACATCAAAATGATTAGCCCACACATCACTGAGCGACACATGTTCACACACATCTCCCCAAGCCCTCTCGACCACTCACATCGCAGTGTAATGAAGAACACACCAATAGCAAAGGAGATTATAGGATCCCCCCCCCCGCACCAAATAACAGCATTTGACTACCTCTCTAACCAGTAGTGTGCAGATAGTGGATATCAGTGGTATAGTCCCAGTCCTCAATATGTTCCTGTGTTTTAAACGGGGCCTTGAGAAAGTCTACACTTCCCTTGGGTTTCTTCAAATTTTATTCTGTTACAAAGTGGGATTCAAATGGATTCAATTGTCGTTTTTTGTTAACGATCTACACAAAATACTCTGTCGTGTCAAAGTGGAAGATCATTTTGTTTAAAGCTTAATGAAAAATAAAACACTAATATATCTTGATTAGATAAGTATTCAACCCCCTGAATCAATACATATTAGAATCACCTTTGGCAGCTGTGAGTCTTTCTGGGTAAGTCTCTAAGAGCTTTGCACACCTGGATTGTGAAATATTTGCCCATTATTCATTTCTAAATTCTTCAAGCTCTGTCATGGTGACATCACCAGGCGGTAAATGAGTTTCTAGACCAACAAACCTCTCTGCCAATAACAGCTATTTTCAGTGTTTCCCTCCCTACTCCCAGACAGTCCGAGCGAAATTCTCTCTTAAGAAATTGTCCTTTACTAAGAAGCTATTTTTGTTTCTTTTTGACCATTTTAATTGAAAATAATCAATTGTTACCCAGAAATGATTTGACAATGAGATAAAAACATCTGTATTGGACCTTTAATGCATAACTAGGACACAAAGACATACAGTACATGCATACGCACACACACACACACACACACACACACACACACACACACACACACACACACACACACACACACACACACACACACACACACACACACACACAGTCAGTGACAGATGCAATAATGTCCCAGTCACTCTGTTAATTGATAATCATTAACAAGTTAATTAAAATAGTGTTTTGATCGAAGGTTGATGTTTTCATTGTTGTCCCATCTGCTAGTTGCGACAGAAAATAATCACAACCAATCAAGCCACTGTCGCTGGGCGGAACATTACACCCACAAAAACGTGTGTGTGTGTGTGTGTTATTTTTTCTTTATCAACAGGTGTTTTCATCAGTTTCAAGAGTATGTGCTTCCTCATTTCATATAAATCTGACAAATTACCTCTCTCTCTCTCTCTCTCTCTCTGTCTCTCTGTCTCTCTGTCTCTCTCTCTCTCTCTCTGTCTCTCTCTCTCTCCCTCTCTCTCTCTCTCTCTCTCTCTCTCTCTCTCTCTCTCTCTCTCTCTCTCTCTCTCTCTGTCTCTCACTCTCTCTCTGTCTCTCTGTCTCTCTGTCTGTCTCTCTCTCTCCCTCTCTCTCTCTCTCTCTCTCTCTCTCTCTCTCTCTCTCCCTCTCTCTCTCTCTCTCTCTGTCAGGCGTTCGATGCGTTCATCTACATCTTCTTTGCGTTGGAGATGGTGGTGAAGATGGTGGCGCTGGGAATCTTCGGGAGACGCTGTTACCTTGGCGACACCTGGAACAGACTAGACTTCTTCATCGTCATGTCTGGGTTAGATCACTCTTCTTCCTTTCCTTCTTCCTTTCCTTCCTGTGAAGAGTGTAGGTGGGAGCTAGGTGAATACTACTGAATCATAGATAGTACTGTACATGCTCTGCAGATGTAGGGCTTCAACCAGCAGCCATGTGTTTATAAGAAAGTGCACTACCACACTGTGTCATAAAGCTGCAGACCTCTTGGCAGATGCTGCAGTAGACTGGATGCAGAGATGCAGAGGACCTTTTAGACTCACATCTGTAGTTTAGCTTCTTCTGTTGTTTCCCCTTCACACGTTTCTGCTGTCAAAGCCAGGCTGTGTTAAAACTAGGGTTTGATGTCGAACTGGTAAATGTCTGGTTTGATGTTGTTGAAATCAGAGTTCAAGTAGATGGGTGCACAGACACACTGACACATGCACGTACGCACACACACACACACACACACACAAGCAAGCACACACACACATACACACCACAACAACTCTCTCATATGCACACACACACACACACACACACACAAACACACACACACACACACACACACCACAGCAACTCATACATAGTCCCCTGCCCTCACCAACATGAAAAAAGACCCCATTTCAAACCTTTAAACCTCTCTCTGAGAACAGGTTTGAAATCCTTGAAGTCATTAGAGATAATAGTGGGGAGTCTGAGTGTCTGGAGCCTCTTCTGTGCTGTTGTCTGTTCTGTGTTGTGATGCCTTACATAACAAGATGCTTCTGTCTGCTTTGAGCCACATGACATGCCAGGTGTTGGCGTATCTCTCTGTCTGTCTCTCTTTCTCTCTCCCTCCTGCTCTTTCCTTCTCTCTCTCTTTCACTTTCACTTTCTCTCTCTCTTTCTCCCTTCCTCTCTCTTTCTAGCGCTATAAAATCCTTATTAAAATAGTGTGTGTTTGTTAGGGGTGGTTAAGTTAGTCCATTGGGTAAAGAGCTCATTATAAATGCATAAGTTCAGCCTGTTCTGACAGCAGCCTCATCAACCTTTACAGCGGTCACCTATCATTTCCATCAATGATAGTGCCTTTTTTTCTCCACACACATTTTTCTCCGCACACGTTTTTCTCCGCACACATCTTTCTCCGCACACGTTTTTCTCCGCACACATCTTTCTCCGCACACATTTTTCTCCACACACGTTTTCCTTCCAAACTTCTAAACTGTAGTTTCATCTGTCCACAGAATATTTTGCCAGTAGCGTTGTAGCACATCCAGGTGCACTTTTGCAAACTTCAGATGTGCAGCAATGCTTTTTTTGAACAGCAGTGGCTTCTTCCGTGGTGCCCCTCCCATGAACACCATTGTTGTTTAGTGTTTTACGCATCGTAGACTCGTCAGAGATGTTAGTATGATCCAGAGATTTCTGTAAGTTTTTAGCTGACACTCCAGGATTCTTCTTAACCTCATTTAACATTCTGCACTGTGCTCTTGCAGTCATCTTTGCAGGACGGCCACTCCTAGGGAGAGTAGCAACAGTGATGAACTTTCTCCATTTATAGACAATTTGTCTTACAATGGACTGATGAACATCAAGGAATTTAGAGATACTTTTGTATCCTTGCACAACATTATGCAAGTCAACAATTCTTAATCTTAGGTCTTCTGAGATCTCTTTTGTTCGAGGCATGGTTCACATCAGGCAATGCTTCTTGTGAATAGCAAACAAAATGTTGTGAGTGTTTTTTAAAGGGCAAGGCAGCTCTAACCAACATCTCCAATCTCGTCTCATTGATTTGACTCTAGGTTAAGGGACTCCTGACTCCAATTAGCTTTTGAGAAAGTCATTAACCTA
>NW_022262721.1:200680-216885 GCF_002021735.2 Oncorhynchus kisutch
CCTGACGTGTTGTGTTCTCCTACCTTCACCTCTGGTCCTCCTTCTTCCTGACGTCTTGTGTTCTCCTACCTTCCCCTCTGGTCCTCCTTCTTCCTGATGTGTTGTGTTCTCCTACCTTCACCTCTGGTCCTCCTTCTTCCTGACGTGTTGTGTTCTCCTACCTTCACCTCTGGTCCTCCTTCTTCCTGACGTGTTGTGTTCTCCTACCTTCCCCTCTGGTCCTCCTTCTTCCTGACGTCTTGTGTTCTCCTACCTTCCCCTCTGGTCCTCCTTCTTCCTGACGTCTTGTGTTCTCCTACCTTCACCTCTGGTCCTCCTTCTTCCTGACGTGTTGTGTTCTCCTACCTTCACCTCTGGTCCTCCTTCTTCCTGACGTGTTGTGTTCTCCTACCTTCACCTCTGGTCCTCCTTCTTCCTGACATGTTGTGTTCTCCTACCTTCACCTCTGGTCCTCCTTCTTCCTGACGTGTTGTGTTCTCCTACCTTCACCTCTGGTCCTCCTTCTTCCTGACATGTTGTGTTCTCCTACCTTCACCTCTGGTCCTCCTTCTTCCTGACGTGTTGTGTTCTCCTACCTTCACCTCTGGTCCTCCTTCTTCCTGACGTGTTGTGTTCTCCTACCTTCACCTCTGGTCCTCCTTCTTCCTGACGTGTTGTGTTCTCCTACCTTTACCTCTGGTCCTCCTTCTTCCTGACGTGTTGTGTTCTCCTACCTTCACCTCTTGTCCTCCTTCTTCCTGACGTGTTGTGTTCTCCTACCTTCACCTCTGGTCCTCCTTCTTCCTGACGTGTTGTGTTCTCCTACCTTCACCTCTGCTCTTCCACAACTCCCTTCTTTTCTCTCTCTCTTTCTATTTCCTCTGTTCCCCTCTCTCTTCATCTTTCCTCTCTTCCTCCCCCAGTTATTTCTAATTCAATTAGTAGAGCACTGAGCCATTAAGACATCAACAAGGGAGGTCTGGCGGGTTTGTAAAGTTAGAAAGGAAGTTTGTGTTTGTGTGTTTCAGTACGCACATGTGCTTATGTACACTTCTCTGTGTGTACTCTCTTGCATGTGTGTATTTGTTATTTCTGCGATTCCGTCACGCCCCCAATATCCCAGAGGCACTCCACCCATCGTCTCTTTCCAGAACTTTGCTATTCTCATTAAATGTCTGTGTAAAATGTTTGCCAGTGCTTTAATGTCAGAGCGCGTCGGGGGTGACGGCAGGGCTATGTTTCCCTTCACAAGTCGTCCTCTGTTACGGTGACATTTCAATTGGCAGCTTGACATTTTTAGCTGGTCCTCCATCGGAACTGAAATGAGATGGCTTTGGACGTGCGAGGCGAGGAACAACCACACTGGCTCCCAGGGATGGCTTGTCTCTAGGCTAGATGGGTTCAATTCAGACTGTGCGTGGGCGTGGTGTAGTATTTAGTAGTATTTATGTGGCAATATGCAGCTACTGTTTAATTATATGGAAATGTTGATCTGTGGCAATATCCAGCTACTGTTTAATTATATGGAAATGTTGATCTGTGGCAATATCCAGCTACTGTTTAATTATATGGAAATGTTGATCTGTGGCAATATCCAGCTACTGTTTAATTATATGGAAATGTTGATCTGTGGCAATATCCAGCTACTGTTTAATTATATGGAAATGTTGATCTGTGGCAGTATGCAGCTACTGTTTAATTATATGGAAATGTTGATCTGTGGCAATATCCAGCTACTGTTTAATTATATGGAAATGTTGATCTGTGGCAGTATGCAGGTACTGTTTAATTATATGGAAATGTTGATCTGTGGCAGTATGCAGCTACTGTTTAATTATATGGAAATGTTGATCTGTGGCAGTATGCAGCTACTGTTTAATTATATGGAAATGTTGATCTGTGGCAGTATGCAGCTACTGTTTAATTATATGGAAATGTTGATCTGTGGCAGTATGCAGCTACTGTTTAATTATATGGAAATGTTGATCTGTGGCAGTATGCAGCTACTGTTTAATTATATGGAAATGTTGATCTGTGGCAGTATGCAGCTACTGTTTAATTATATGGAAATGTTGATCTGTGGCAGTATGCAGCTACTGTTTAATTATATGGAAATGTTGATCTTCGTCTGAAGAGGAGTAAGGATCGGACCAACATGAGGCGCGGTAAGTGTTCATGACGATTTGAATAAGAAAAGCACTGAACACTATGAAATACAAAAACAAGAAACGAATACGTGAAATAACCAAACCGAAACAGTTCCGTGTGGCAACAAACACCCACCAACCAACAGTGAAACCCAGGCTACCTAAACTAACGACACCTGCCTCTGATTGTGAGCCATACTAGGCCAAAACAGAAACCAAACATAGAAAAACAAACATAGACTGCCCACCCAACTCACGCCCTGACCATACTAAATAAATACAAAACAAAGGAAATAAAGGTCAGAACGTGACACTGTCTCCCTCACTCACTCTATCCTCTATCTCTCCATCATCTCTCACTCTATCCTCTATCTCTCCATCATCTCTCACTCTATCCTCTATCTCTCCGTCATCTCTCTCTATCCTCTATCTCTCCATCGTCTCTCACTCTATCCTCTCTCTCACCATTACTCACTCAGTCTTCTCTATCATCATCTCTCACAATATCCTCTCTCATCATCCCTCATTCTATCCTCTCTCTCGCTCCATCTCTCACTCATTCAGTCCTCTCTCTCTCATCTCTCTCACTCAGTTCTCTATTGCTATCATCACATATCACTCTATCCTCTCCATTTCTCACTCTCTATCCTCTTTCTCTCTATCTCTCGCAATATCCTCTCTCTCTCTCCATCAACTCTCACTCTATCCTCTCTCACTCCATCACCTCTCACTCCATCTTAGGTGTCTGTGTGTATCTGTGTGTGTAAGCCTTCTACTCTGCCTCTCAAATATTATCCACATCCCCTCATCACTGTTAAGGCTGTTACATAACTCCACTGATGAGAAACACAACAGACAGAATACAAAAGAAGCATATCAGAAGCATTGTAACAGTAGCATCCTTCAGATAGTGAGACTTTATTGCTTGTAATCAGCTCCAGACTGAGTGTGTGTTCTGAGAGGAAGAGGAGAGATCAGCTTACTGCCTGACTGGCTGACTGACTGGCTGGCTGGCTGACTGACTGAGTGATTGACTAGCTGGCTGGCGGACTGGATGACTGACTAACTGCCTGACTGGCTGACTGGCTGACTGGCTGGCTGGCTGGCTGACTGAGTGATTGACTGCCTGACTGGCTGACTGACTGACTGATTGACTGGCTGGCTGGCGGACTGGATGACTCTGACTGACTGGCTGACTAACTGGCTGACTAACTAGCTGACTGGCTGACTGCATGGAGAGATCATAGGGAGTTTTACTGGTGCTTGTCTATACAAAACACACTTCAACTCACTGACTCGTATTTTATTCAAGCTATTCAAGACTCGTGATTATGCATGGGTGACTGTTCTCACAGACTTAAACACAACATTCTAAGCCTGGTGACATACCTGTGTGTGTGTGTGTGTGTGTGTGTGTGTGTGTGTGTGTGTGTGTGTGTGTGTGTGTGTGTGTGTGTGTGTGTGTGTGTGGAAAACGATTATGCCATCGCTCAAAGATGAAATTGACATAATGGGGATTGTCAAGCAGAACATGTTCTCCTCAGACACTAACATTAAGAATTCTGAAAAATGCCTAAACTTAACCTTAAACACTTTGAAATGTTATGCTTGCAACAACTTCAAAATTCTACATTTCAGAAACATGGACAAACATCTAATTCTGGCATGAGACTGTGAGAACTAGCTGCTCTCCATCCCTCCACCCTATCTCACTCCCTGGTATTATCACAATCAATATCTAGTTCCCTTTCCCTGTTTCACCCTTTCCTCTGTATCCCTCTCTATTCTCCTCTCATCACCTCTCCACCTTCCTCTCCCACCTGTCACCCTGTTGTGGTACCTCTCCCACCTGTCACCCTGTTGTGGTACCTCTCCACCTGTCACCCTGTTGTGGTACCTCTCCCACCTGTCACCCTGTTGTGGTACCTCTCCACTTGTCACCCTGTTGTGGTACCTCTCCACCTGTCACCCTGTTGTGGTACCTCTCCCACCTGTCACCCTGTTGTGGTACCTCTCCACCTGTCACCCTGTTGTGGTACCTCTCCACCTGTCACCCTGTTGTGGTACCTCTCCCACCTGTCACCCTGTTGTGGTACCTCTCCACCTGTCACCCTGTTGTGGTACCTCTCCACCTGTCACCCTGTTGTGGTACCTCTCCACCTGTCACCCTGTTGTGGTACCTCTCCCACCTGTCACCCTGTTGTGGTACCTCTCCCACCTGTCACCCTGTTGTGGTACCTCTCCACCTGTCACCCTGTTGTGGTACCTCTCCACCTGTCACCCTGTTGTGGTACCTCTCCCACCTGTCACGCTGTTGTGGTACCTCTCCCACCTGTCACCCTGTTGTGGTACCTCTCCACCTGTCACCCTGTTGTGGTACCTCTCCACCTGTCACCCTGTTGTGGTACCTCTCCCACCTGTCACCCTGTTGTGGTACCTCTCCCACCTGTCACCCTGTTGTGGTACCTCTCCACCTGTCACCCTGTTGTGGTACCTCTCCACCTGTCACCCTGTTGTGGTACCTCTCCACCTGTCACCCTGTTGTGGTCCCACTCCACCTGTCACCCTGTTGTGGTAAGAGAGATTAAAGTAGATGTCACGTGTCAAAATTTTGATTGATGACCCTATGTGAACCTATGTGAACGCTATGTGAACCCTATGTAGTGATGACGTGTGCATGTCTTCTGGTCAGGCAAGCCTGGTTAGGTGGGGGCTATGGGGTGAGTAAGGGTCCATTTGACAGGCCGTTAATGATTGATGACCCAAGCCTGATAGGCAAGCCTGGTTAGGTGGGGGCTATGGGGTGAGTAAGGGTCCATTTGACAGGCCGTTAATGATTGATGACCCAAGCCTGATTTATGACCCTATGTAATGATTTATGACCCTATGTCATGTAGAAGGGTGCATGCCCAGGGGTGTTGTTGGGGTTGAGTAAGTGACCATGTGTCAGGTCAACCTGTTACTGTTTCTCACGGTTTGGGTTGGTTAATGCCCCTTATAAAGCGCCTGAACAATACCTGTTTAAGACTGTACATGATAACCCCCCTGAATATTAAACAAAAATGACACCTATGCCAATTTTAGGGATGTTATGCTCGGCTTGTCATGAACCCAGTGACCAAAGCCTTGAAGAAGTTCTGTGTGAAGCTCCAGAATGTTTTAAAGGATTTTTGGGTACGAGTGAGGGCCACATGTCTTACATATTCCACCCGGAGGATTCTACGGTAAAGATATTCACATACCGTGGACCCAAACCCCTTTATCCTGCAAAACCTGGGAGTTTTCCCCCGGCTCTGGGGATGAGAGAATGGCTAAACATCAGGCTGGCTCTTTGTAAAATTGAACAGGTCCTGAGTGTTACAAATGTGCCAGGATATGCGTTGGAAGAACAGGTCTGCGGCCGCAGTGATCTCAAGGCTCTAAGAATTGCTTCAATGGACTATAGCCCTGACAACAAAGTGACAATTTTAGCCTGTGACCTTTATGATAAGTATAATGCTACAAAGTCTGTCAATTCTCCTGTAGCTTCCAGAGCACGCAAACATGTAAACTTTTTTATTCCTGTGTTTAGTTTTAAATGGGTGGATTATCCAATTTTCATAACACTTATGAATAAGCTGGACATTCTCTTCCAAAATGGGGAACAGTTAAAGCGCTGGGCGAGGCTTTCCTTGAGACAGAGTCAAGACCAAAAGGCCCGACGGAGGATCTACCCCTGGAGTGAAAACTTACCAAGTGTTGATGGACCTAGCAAGAGAGCCTTGCCTTTTGAGGGTGAACTCGACACGGACAATGGCGGTTGGTTGCATAAGCTCCCAGGATCTGTAAGAAAGGCATCGTAAAATACCTTAAGAATGTAAGGATATAAAATGTATGTACTAAATATTTTGAATGAAATAAATGGTTTTAAAATCAGAATCTCACCACGTTATGAACTCTCGCGTTTGTTCACTCTTAGCGCAGTCTGTCCCTGAGAAAAAACTTGCGGAAAAAGCCATGTGCGCGCGTATGTGCGTGAGGGAGTTTTCTGTAGTGGCTGTGTGTGTGTGTGTGTGTGTGTGTGTGTGTGTGTGTGTGTGTTTTCAAAAACAGAAAAAGGGGGGGCGGGTTGTTTGTTAAAAAAATACCCTTGCATGCCTGGTGGGTCGTTTGAAACCAAGGTTTACACTAGCCTGCAAAACAGATGCCTACCCCCCAACAATAATATTGTGTCTTACGACTCCTAATCTTAAAGGCCTTTCATAAAACTATTTTTTTAGGTGGGCTAAAAAGTCATTCATCCCAGCGATGTCGAGACCAACCCACCCCCCATGCATCTAGGGGCTAGCACCCCGGAGATTTTAGAAGATCCAAAAGGATCCTAATGTTTAGACACACCCAATACCATGTGTTTGAAATGTGTCAAATATACCATGGGCGGGGGTATAGCCCGAAAAAAACGACAAACCCCAAATGCTATGTAAAAAATCATTCAGGGGTTTTTCTCTAGGTCGTAGGGTACAAAAGCGCTAGAAACCATGGGCAATGTTAGCAGCGTTTTAGTTCCGATGCAAACAGCACCTCCAGAAACTCCAAGAATCGTTATCGGACTGAAGCGTTAAAAAAGATAATCGGGGAAAACAGTCTAATGGATCTATCGCAAGGTGAGTTCTTGAAATAAATCTTTATTAGATTTGGTTGTTGTGGGGAATTGTTTGAAAAGCGTGGGATGTTATAGAAATATTAAACAATCATTAGGATCAGTATGCTTACCGTATAACAAGGCAATATTAGCTAAAGTGATTATAGCTTTAATATTGTCGAATGTTTTATAGATTCTGAAGCATTCACGCAGATACTCCGAGGTATAACTGAGCTCGAACCATCCAATGGGGCTCCGGAACAAAGTGCAGACAAACAAACGCCTGCCCTGAATTGTCAACGTAAGTAAGCTCCAAGAATTCCATACATAAAAATATTTATACCTTAAAAACAAAAAGTGTGGGCATCTTATATTAAAAGTTATTTTATATGTTTACAGAGGACCTAAAGCCTAGAAGGTTAAACGAGGCCCTATGGAGCCTGAACGGTTTCTGCGAAGCATATGACTACGAGACAATTCTGCCCTACTCCCAGGATGTATTTACACAAAAGCAGCGAACAGAGACTTTAAACGGCAGGTCAACTCCCCTTGGCCAGGACAACGTTGTCCCCCATATTTCTAAACACCAAAGGATAATTAGTGCTCAGATCCACAGTTCCGCTTCACCCGAACAATTCTACTTGGCCGATATTCACGAGACGTCGTTCCAAGGACTAGGTATGAATCAATTATATATTATTATTTATATATATTATTATTTTAATATTTATATATTTTTTTTATGCCGGAATATGTTAAAACAAGGCCTAATGCTTTTTTTTTTTTTTTTTTTTTTTTTTTTTTTTCAGGCTCACCATCTACCGAACCTGCAGATGCTGTAATACAGGTTGAACAAAGACATCAGCCCCTGGTTTCAGAGCTTCTTCAGAACAGCCCTCGTCAAAAAAGCCGAGGTATTTAATTAATGTATTGTTAATATATAGGCTTATATCTGAAATGTATTTGGCATTTTTAACATATTTTAGGGTTAATAACCTATTTTTGTATGTATTATTTTTATTTCAGACTCCTCACCGGCTTATAAAGATAACGCACAAACATCGGAGGATGCCCAGACAAGCATCCCCGAGGAGGCTCCAAAGACACCAGTCAAGAAAACAGCGAAACCTGATGATGTCAAAGATTTAAATGACATTTTTGAGGTAGACGATTTGATGTTCTGTGAAGCTGCCAACCTTCTTGAATCGGCCAATTCTGTGGGGGAAACAGCAGATTCTGAAATAGACCAAGAACGTTTTTTCAAAGCGTTTACCCTGGGTTTAAAATCACGAAAGGCTCTACTCCAGAGGCGCATGTGTATTCTACTCGAGCATCAATACAATCAGGATGTGTCATTCTGGCGTAGCGAGCTACCCCGTATGTTAAAAAACATTAGGGCTAAAACAAGCAAATACCGCCGTTAAAAAACACACATGTAAACACACACACACACACACACATCCTTAATTAGACAGATGGCGCCCCCTATAGACCAAAGTGAGACAATTGAAACCCTCTTAGCCAGGATCCCTACAGAGCTCCAAGATATAGTTAACCATATGAATGATTCGGGGGTAATTGACATAATGACAATAGATGAAAATCTATTATCCCAGATTCCCTCCGAACTCATAGACATTATTACACGTATGAATGAGTCAGGGCCTTCCGAGGAAAACATGTTAACACAGATTCCCGAAACCATCATATCTCTAATTACCCAGCTTAACGCGAGCCCTAGGTTTAATTCGGCCCCACAGACACCTCTAAGACAGCCTTTAACAACATTGTCCGAAGAGTCTGAAAGTCAATATGATGTTTTTGAACAGTTGGACAAATGTCTAGCAAATCTGGAGGGGGGCGGTCTTGAGATCAGTGTACAGAACGAGAGCGCTAGGTTTAATTCGGCACCCCAGACACCTATAAATCAGCCTTTAACACCAATGTCCGAAGAGTCTGAAACCCAATACGATGTTTTTGAACAGTTGGACAATTGCCTAGCAAATCTGGAGGGGGGAGGTCTTGATCGAAGTGTACATGTTTTGCGTCGAAATAAATTCAACAATATTGAGGTTCGCCAGTTTTTCAATTTCGCATGGGGGGGTCAGATTCGGGAATATGCTGTGTTTTACGTAATGCTTATGGACACTTTGAATGAACTGTTAGCGAGGATTAGAGATTATAGCGAACCTAGGGATCTCTTACAGTTGGAAATTTGTGGAGACAGTCTACAGAGCAAGGTATTGCTTATTTTACAGAATGGTGAAGCAGAGCTTGAACAATTTGTTAAACTGCTAGAACGCCTTGTTCAGTCAAATTTAAACGTGCTAGCAGATAGGACCCTCGAACTTGTAGTACAATTAGTACGACAACCACAAGGGGGCGGGGGTCAGAGACGAAAGCTCGAGAGTTTAATGCAGTCCGAAATCATAAGCAATAAAAGGGCCTATCTCATAAACGTTCACAATCCAGGTAATAAGCTATGTTTTGCCATAGGTTTGGCCCACTTACTCAGCCCAGGATGTACTGATCAAGCCGCGTTACAAAAAGCTCGAGAGCTACAAACTGCGGTGGGTCTCGGTATACAGGATGCTGTGGCTTTCTCAGACATAGTCAAATTTGAAAACTTTCTGAACATCAAGATTGTGGTTTTGTACCACAGTAGGGCTAATGACGCTCTCCTCAAGTTCCAAAATATACCCGAACCACATCCTAAGACTATGTACTTTTATGTGCAAAATGAGCATTACTATGCCGTAACTAACATCACAGCCTTTTTAGGCGCGCCATATGTCTGTCCAGCCTGTCATACCGGCTACACACGCATGGGGGGGCACTCGTGCCGTTACAACTGTTCAGTATGTCTGGATAAACATTGCCCTATGCAGCCGCTAAACTTGACCCCCTGTGCGGATTGTCACCGCACATGTCGTTCGGCCTACTGTTACGAAAAACACAAAACTGAAACATGGCATCCCAAGGCATGTAAATCTGTAAGCAGTTGTGACATTAACAAGAAATGTCCAAAATGTCATTGCAATTACAACCTTAAAATAGATAGCCCTAAACCTCATGTTTGTGGAATTATACACTGCCCAATCTGTAAAGGTCCTTTGAAAAGCAGAGACGCGGAAGCGGTTCAAGAAGTAACACATGAGTGTTACATTCAGCCCTTGGCTGAAGATGAACATACAGAGAAATATGTGTTTTATGATTTTGAGACAAATCAGCAATCAGGGGTTCATTTGCCTATTTTTGTGTCAACCATGACTTTCAAGGGTGAAAAATGGTCGGCCGAGGGACCCAATTGTGCCCGGCTCTTTCTAAAACATTTTAGAAAAGCCCAGTACAGAAACTTCACGTTTATAGCTCACAATCGTAGGGCCTATGACGCCTATCTGCTTCTGAACCCTTTGATACAGCAAGGCGTGGCCCCCAGTGTCATAGCTCAAGGGAGTAAAATATTATGCTTTGTTGACCCCGCCTTCAAACAGAGATACATTGACAGCTTAAGCTTCTTACCCATGAGATTGGCTCAAATGCCAGAGGCCTTGGGTTTTGAAAACTCTGTCAAAGGCTATTTCCCTCATTTCTTCACATCTGAGGAGAATCTACATTATATAGGATCTTATCCAGCCCCCGAAATGTACGGGTGTGATCAAATGTCTCCCAAAGAGCGTGAGAGATTCATGACATGGTACGAGACCGTAAGACATGGCACTTTTGATTTCCATAAAGAGATGGAATCATACTGTGACAATGACGTTGTTATACTTCGTGAAGGATGCCTCAGATTCAGAGAAGAGGTAATCAAAGATGCGGGCATTGACCCCTGGAGCTGTACAACTATTGCATCAGCGTGCATGAAAACCTATCGTACACACTATCTAACTCCTGAATCTATAGCTATCCCATCGCCAGACAACTACCGACGCCAATTCAAGGCCTACTCTAGTGGTTCCATTCAATGGTTGGAGTACTTGGCCCAGGATAAAGATATTTTTATCCAACATGCTTTGAATCGGGGGGAGAAGGCTTTTGGGCCTTACCATGTAGATGGATACACACAGATTGACGGGGTTGAGACAGTGTATGAGTACAACGGTTGTTTCTTCCACGGTTGTAAATTATGCTTTGTCCCCCACACCTTGTGTGTCCTAACCCAAAAGACTTTTGGGGAAATGTACCAAGAGTTTCAAGACAAACTGAATTCTTTAAAGGCTACTTACGGGTTAAAAGTTGTGGTTTTGTGGGAGCACGAATGGACAGCCCTCAAAAAGGCAGATCCTAGTGTTAAGGCCTTCCTTACCCATTATGACCCTCCAGAGCCCCTGGAACCGCGACAGGCCTTGTTTGGAGGCCGGACCAATGCTTTGACATTGCGTTATGTAGCTCAACCCGACGAGACAATAGGCTATGTAGATTTTACATCCCTATATCCTCATGTAATGAGTTCCTCATTCTATCCTATAGGGCATCCTGAAATTATTCACAGCGACTTTGACGAACCCCAAAATTATTTTGGTTTAATCAAAGCGACTGTCTACCCTCCTAGGGGGCTGTTTATACCTGTGTTGCCTTACAAGGGTCCTAAAGGAAAACTTTTCTTTCCCCTTTGTCGCACATGCTGTGAAAACCACAACCAGGAAAACCCCTGTGATCACACAGATCAAGAAAGAGCCCTGACCGGTGTATGGGTCACTGTAGAATTCTCTAAGGCTTTAGAGAAGGGGTATCGTGTGGCCAAAATCTTTGAAGTGTGGAACTTTTCCAGGAAATCAGACACACTTTTTAAAGAGTACATCAAAACCTTCTTGAGATGCAAGCAGATGGCTTCAGGCTATCCTGCATCGGTCACAGATCAAGAAAGTAAAGACCAGTACATTCAAGACTACCATGACAGAGAAGGCATACTTCTTGACCCTGACAGAATAGAGGTCAACAAAACCAAAAGAAATGTGTCGAAATTGTACTTGAACTCCCTTTGGGGGAAATTAGCGCAGAGATGCAATATGCTAACAACTTCGATCATTAAAGACCCCGAAGAATTTTTGGAATTTGTTTTTTCGGACCAATACGAAATTTCACATTTTTCCTTCTTGAGTCAAGACATTGCCTTGGTGCAATGGAGGCGCCACCAAAAGTGGGTTCTACCCCCGGGTAATGTAAATGTGTTTCTTGCAGCATTTACCACAGCCTATGGCCGCCTTGAACTGTACACCCTCATGGAACAGCTTCAGAGGCGGGTTCTTTACCACGACACAGACTCTGTGGTCTATGTAAGCAAACCGGGGGATTGGACCCCCCCACTTAGCAACTATCTTGGGGGTTTAACGAGTGAACTCGAAGAGGGTGACCATATTACAGAATGGTCCTCATGTGGTCCAAAAAGCTATGCTTTTAGGACTAAAGCCAATCACGTGGTGTTGAAAGCCAAAGGCGTGACTCAAAACTATGAAAATGCACCGCGTGTAAACTTGGAATCAATCACGCGCTTGGTCGAGGGGTTCGTAAAGGACAAGAATAGTGACTTGGAGATTTTGAGCTCCTACAACAAAATAGTGAGGGATAAAAAGGGGTTCCATCTAAGAAACGCACCACTCACTAAAAGATTCAGGGTAGTCTATGACAAGAGACAGCTATTGCCTGACGGTACCACATTGCCCTTTGGCTACTGACTTATGCTACAAGCCCCAGTGTGTCTTAAAGCTTAAGATATTATGACTGCTGTCGAGGGTTTTGACCCCCGGCTACAATTGCCTTTTTCAGCATTAATTGCAGGCCCTTCAAACAGTGGTAAAACTTTTTTTGTAAAAAGTATTTTAGAGAATTCTGAACATGTGTTATCTCAAAAGCCTGACAATATTGTATGGTGTTATTCATGTTACCAACCTCTGTATGATGAATTATTGAAGACAATAAAAATCAAGTTTGTTGAAGGAATACCCGATTCTCTGTCTGATGATGAACTTCTCCCCCCACATGTAAATAATCTGCTGGTTTTGGACGATATGCTATTTGCTGGTAGCGAACACCCTGAAATTGCACGAGCTTTTACCCAATATACTCATCATAGAAACCTGTCCGTGCTTTACTTGGTCCAGAATGTGTTTCACCAAGGTAAAAATAGTCGGACCATTAGCTTGAATGCCAACTACATGGTATTGTTTAAAAATCCTAGAGACAAACTGCAAATTAGCACTCTAGCTCAGCAGATGTACCCTGGACGGAAATCATACTTTATGGAGAGCTATGAGGACGCTACCAAAGAGCCATTTTCTTATTTAATCGTGGATTTAAAAGCAAATACTCCAGAACACCTTAGGCTACGTACAGGGCTGTTTCCGGGGGAGAGGCCTGCTGCATACCTTCCTAAAAAGTAAACGCTATGTCTCTGCGTTTAAAAAGAAACCTCCCCCTCTTGAGAAGGCTAGTAGGTTCTACAGCTAAAGAACGGAAGGCCATCTTGGGTCGCTGTTCTTCAGATCTCATATTAGCCCTATGTGAGATTGCTTTGAATCTTCTCAAAGGACGCATTCCACTCACCCTGAACCAATTGAAAAAATTAAGGAGACAAAAGACAGCGATCAAACTCTTTGCCAATAAAAGGGCCAGTCTTCAAAGAAAAGACATAGTATACAACAGTCTGGGGGTTTTCTTCTACCTTACTCAGTATAGCCGTGCCCTTCATCACCAGCCTTATTGCGGCCAGACGTGGGGGTTGAACACGTGGTGTGATGGCCACTAAAATGTACTTGGTGCCTCAACAAGAGTTGGATAGACTTAAAAACAAATGCAGGGTCCTGAAGATATCAGACAAACAGCGGAAAATGATTTGGATACGGCCATGAAGGATGTTTTGAACCGAAAAGGATTGAACCCCTATGATAAGATTCAAAAATACACAAACCTAATGCAAAGGTATTTGACTCGGGTAAAGCAAGGGGAGAGAGAGACTAACCATTTAACCCTTTCCCTACCGGACCCTTTAACAGATGTCGAACCTAACGATAGCCATGCCCCTGTAAGGCCTGTACCGTCGATCTTACCTAGTGGAGATAATATGTCGGGTGAAGCTCAAATGCCATTTGAAGATAAAGTTATGCATGACCTACTGACACATGTGCCTTTACGTAACAGGAAGAATGTTAAATACATTATGAACAAGATAAAAGACTCAAAGGGGATAGCTGCTTGGAACGACTCTGGAGAGTTTATCCTTCAGGGCTCTGTGGTTAGGGGGTCCCATATGCAGGACTTGCTTAAAAGTACACGGCTGCCCACAAGGTTGCTGATGACCGAAGGCCTCCCGGCTGGCGTCAGTTTCTTAAGGCCCTGGCAATCCTCAACATCCCCCTCTCCGGTGTACCCAACCATAAGCTTCGTCAACAGATTCAAGCTTTAAAACAAAAGCCTTCAACGAGATACAGCACCCCTAAAGATGCCCCAACGACACCGTTCCCCCTATGAAAGCGATGATGCTAACTCATTTACTCCCATGAACGTCTCAGGACCTTTTCCTAAACCCGATCTCTCGGCGTGGGTTAGACTTTTGAAAATGACTTTTGAATGACTATGATTAAATTCAATAAAATGTTTATTTGAAAAATAAGCAAGTTAACATTTGTGGCATTCTTGAAACATATGACGTGAGCATACGCCTTGATTACGCGTTCTTAAAGGACACACATTTGAACACTTTTGATATTTTCTAACAAAACAAGATACAAGGTTATCATTACTTCTTAAATCATCCTTATAAAGAGACATAACATCTTCAAAAGAAACTCCCCGGGCTCTTTGGCACAGGTAAAATACACAGTGGTGACCGCATGTAGTGGAAAGGTTATCTTGCACTTGTTTGATGTTGTAGTAGATCTTTGTACCGTTTAGGGTCAAAAATCTTTAATAGATTTAGGGAAATGTGAAAAACCGGGGGGAAAGCCATAGGAATCAAAAAAAGTTGAGATTTTTCGTCCACCTTCCTGTTCTAATGTCATAGCTAGCCAATGTTCACCAGGCATGTGTTAGGATGGGTATTGACAATAAACATTGCAGGCCTCTCAGACCATATCTCAATAGGTAATTCATCACAAGCCAACACTCCACAAAATGTTTTCCAATCAAGCGGCTCATGAGCCCGTCCAACTCTTGGGTATTCATGTCTTTGTTTCAAAGGTCCTTAATAATAATCCACTAAGACCTGTCTTCGGGCATTCACTTCCAAGATTGAATCAGAGCATGCGTAAACAATCATGCTAACTGTACAGGCTAAAGGTGTACGGAAACGCATTTCCAGCCTGAGGTTACCTGGGACAACCACAGACAGATTTCCTGAGGTGTCATCATCAGGTGATAAATTGAAAGCATACAATGTGTAAACCCTCTGCAACTCATTTCTGTCAATAGGTTAAGAGAGATCTTTAGATGTCGCCCTGTAGCCAGGAATAGATTGTAAAATTCCGCACAGATATGTTGTTATTAATTGTGGTTGGAAAGCCTTCGCAGGAACCCTGAGTCCGTCCTGACAGAGCGCTACATTACTCTGCATTGAAGTGCTGAAAAATTAAAGGGGTTTTTATCTAAACTGCCCGTATTAGCGGCGTGATCAACCAGACCTATAACCACATATCTAGGGTAATGGGCCTAGAAATAGGTTTTCTTGACTGCAGATTCTACTGCCACAGGTTAGCTAAAGGTTTCATGGTAATTCTTTGGATGAGGTTTAAAGGGCATTTCCTTTCATCAAAGATGTGAGGACCCAGGCGCACGGCCGGCGATTACATATACTTTTTTAATAAAAGGGTTGCCCCCACACTTTCAACTAAAATCCCCGTCTTGGGAGACATCAGTCAAAAATCACTCCTTGTGGACTGGTTCAATTTTAATCTAATCAACCGAAGTTAAGAGTAAACCGTTCTTGAAAGAAAATGTTCAGGTGTATAGGGCACTAGCAAATGAAACTCTCGAGATTCGGCCCGCAGTAGCGAGCTCGTGCCGCTAGTCCTGTGTTTGCACCGGTTGGAAGGGTCTGTCGATTCCATAGACGGCTCCTGCAGTTATCCTTGCTAAACAGCCCGGCGCTAAATTGGGTTTTGAGAGTGTCTTCGGAGTAGTTTAGTAAACACTCCATGATGGCTCTATAAGGGTATGTAGCGCTGCTTGACTGATTAGGCGTTCACCCAAAGTCACATCAACTTGGGAGAAAATGGTGGCCAAGGGGTAATTAATGAGACTCACTTTGCATCGTCTGCAATATTAGACCCATCTCTTTGGTCACTTTTAGACGTAATGCACCAAGGTGTTGTTGAGGTCCAGATAGTTGTCACCATGGCCTGGTATGAAAAATTCGATAGGCCCGTTATCGGTAATAGCAGAGAGAGGGGCTATCTCCACATAACTGGATCTATTATTGAATGCTGCGTTAACGGTGCCGTGAAAAGATCAAGTTTCTGTTT
>NW_022262722.1:0-161775 GCF_002021735.2 Oncorhynchus kisutch
TTGTCTCACCTAGATATCTATATATCCATTGTGTTGTCTCACCTAGATATCTATATATCCATTTGTTATGTCTCACCTAGATATCTATATATCCATTGTTGTCTCACCTAGATATCTATATATCCATTGTTGTCTCACCTAGATATCTATATATCCATTGTTGTCTCACCTAGATATCTATATATCCTATATGTTGTCTCCTCACCTAGATATCTATATATCCATTGTTGTCTCACCTAGATATCTATATATCCATTATGTTGTCTCACCTAGATATCTATATATCCATTGTTTGTCTCACCTAGATATCTATAGTATCCTATTGTCATTGTCTCACCTAGATATCTATATATCCATTGTTGTCTCACCTAGATATCTATATATCCATTGTGCGTCTCACCTAGAATATATATATATAGACACCGCTGTTTCATCCCAAAATATGAATGCTGCCCCCTACCCTAGTGAGGTTTAAACATGTATTTTAAAAGGGCAGAGTGTGCAGTGCATAGTCTGTGGATCTATTGGGGCACAAGCAAATTGTAGTGGGTCTAGGGTGTCAGGTAAGGTAGAGGTGATATGATCCTTAACTACTTCTCAAAGTACTTCATGATGACAGAAGTGAGTGCTGCGGGGCGATAGTAATTTAGTTCAGTTGCATTTGCTTTCTTGGGAACGGAACAATGGTAGACATCTTGTAGCAAGTGGTGACAGCAGACTGGGGATAGGGAGAGATTGAGTATGTCCATAAACACTCCAGCCAGCTGGTCTGCGCATGCTCTGAGGACGCGGCCAGGAATGGGACGGCTGCGTTGCGAGGGTTAACACGCTTAAAATGTCTTACTCACGTCGCCCATGAGAAAGAAAGAGAGCCCACAGTCCTTGGGAGCGGCCACGTCGGGGGCACTGTGTTGTCCTCAAGCGGCGGGCGAAGAAGGTATTTAGCTTGTCGGGCGCGGAGCAAGAAATCGGTGTCCGTGTCCGCACGTGGCTGGTTTTCCCATTGTAATCTGTGATTGTCTGTAGATCCTACCACATTCGTCTCATGTCTGAGCCTTTGAATTGTGACTTTATCTCTGTACTGAAGTGTTGCCTGTTTGTTTACCTTACAGAGAGAATAACTGTTTGTATTTAACCATATTCCTTGTCACCTTGCCATGGTTAAATGCGGTGTTTCACGCATTCAGTTTAGCACGAATGCTACCCTCTATCCATGGTTTCTGGTTTGGGCAGGTTTTAATAGTCACAGTGGGACAACCTGTGTCTGTGTAAACACCAATGTATATACGGACACTTACAAATGCCATATCTTAATTTGAACCAGTTTCTCACACTAGGAAAATAATCCTGCAGCAACAGCAAATGGGCATTTTTATGTGATTTATAATTAAGGGAAATTTTTTGTAGGAGCTGATCCATTTATCATCAAATCAAGTCTGACATTTTTAAGTGTAAATTAAACATTAAATTAAATTAGAAGCTTTTATAAAGTTACGTTGTGGTTTAATAACAATAAAAACAACATAAAAATGAATATAGAGCGTTTTGGAATGAAACTCTTCTTATGTTTCCCCATCTGAGCTCAGAGTAGATGAGAGATGTAATGTTTGTCTCTGTTGTGTTGAAGTCCAATCAAGCAGGAGAGACCAGCCTCCCCTGTTCCCAGCTGTGTGTCCATGAAGAGTGACTGGTCTATGGAACTACCTTATACATTTTCTACTGAACAAAGGTAAGAAGAACTCATGGGTCCTGGTCAGTGAGTTAAACAACACTGTCTCTAGTCATTCTCTCCCATTTTCCCATTTCAATTTGTTGTTTTCATAATCCATAGGCTAAATTTTTTCCATTTTCATAGTCTAAAACAATATTAACAAACAACAACATTCCCATCCCTGTGTGTGTGTGGGTGTGTGTGTGGTGTGTGTGTGTGTGTGTGTGTGTGTGTGTGTGTGTGTGTGTGTGTGTGTGTGTTGTGTGTGTGTGTGTGTGTGGTGTGTGGTGGGCGTGTGTGTGTGTGTGCACTCCCCTGGATGAGGAGAGGTAATCTCATGTTTTGTGTCCACAGAAACCAACAGGAGAGATCAAGAGTCAGATATTCTCAGTGGTCAGTCTTCCCAGAGTCATCAAACAGACCTGGCCTCCATATTCAGTGTATGTGGTCCTATTATGTACATTTGTTTTTGTCTTACCTCAAATAAAGTTGACCTGTCAATCATTCATTAAGGTGTGTTAACGAGAAAGCATTTCTTAATCGTGTTAACTTATTACTTGATTTATTTCAGTTGCTTGAAGAGAATATTATGACATTTGTGAAGAACGAGCTGAAGATGTTCAAGAGGATTCTTAGTCCAGAACTCCCAGAAGGCTTTGAGAGTCAGAAGCAGGATAAGGAAGTGGTGGATGCTGAGATTCTTAGTCCAGAACTCCCAGAAGGCTTTGAGAGTCAGAAGCAGGATAAGGAAGTGGTTGGATGCTGAAGATGAAAGAAGCAGGAGAGCAGTGCCAGAGAGGGGGCTCTGAAGATCACACTGCACATCCTGAGGAAAATGACCAGAAGGAGCTTGCTGACCACACTGGAGAAATGTAGATCTGTCTGCCTCATGTTGAATTATGTTTTATAACATTTAAAAAGATGTAGCTAAAGTACAGCTAAAGTAGCTGTGTAACTCAATGATATTGTAGCAGCCTTAACACAACACCTAGTGACCTCATCAGAAGCAGCAGGGATGTGTTGTGGTGATTAATTTAGAGAGAGAGAGAGACAACATTAATAATACCATCAATAATACCGATAATAATATAATCAGTCACAACCAGTCTGTAATGCATTATGAAAACTTTTACACATTTATACAGTCAGTTAAGAAAATAAATGATTATACTTTTAAACTTCATAACAGTCCTTCATACTGTAGGCATTAAAACAGACGTAATATTAATATCCTCTGTGGTATTTATTCATTCAGATGAGCTCGCTGTGATTTGCCAACGTGAACTCAAATCTAATCTAAAGAAGAAGTTTCAATGTGTATTTGAGGGGATCGCTAAACAAGGAAACCCAACACTTCTCAATAAGATCTACACAGAGCTCTACTCACAGAGGTGGAACAGGAGAGGTCAATAATGACATGAGCTGAGACAGATTGAGACAACAACCAGGAAACAAGCAAGACCAGAGACTGCATCAAATGTAACGACATCGTCAAACCCTTACTGGACAAGACAAACTTATCAGAACTGTGGCTGACAAAGGGAGTGCTGGCATTGGAAAAACAGTCTCTGTGCAGAAGTTCATTCTGGACTGGGCTGAAGGAAAAGCAAATCAGGATGTCCAATTTGTATTTTCATTCCCTTTCCGGGAGCTGAATTTGAGTGAAAGGGGAAAACACTTTGATTGAACTTCTCAATCACTTCTCAATGGAAACCAAACAATCAAGAATCTCCAACTACAACAAGTACAAAGTTCTGTTCATCTTTGATGGTCTGGATGAGTGCCGACTGCCCCTAGACTTCCAGAAGAACAAGATCTGTTGTGACATCACAAAGTCAACCTCAGTGGATGTTCTGCTGACAAATCTCATCAAGGGAAATCTGCTTCCCTCTGCTCTCCTCTGGATAACTACCCGACCTGCAGCAGCCAATAAGATCCCTTCAGGGTGTGTTGACCAGGTGACAGAGGTACGAGGGTTCAATGACCCACAGAAGGAGGAGTACTTCAGGAAGAGATTCAGTGATGATGACCTGTCCAGCAGAATCATCTCACACATAAAGACATCAAGGAGCCTCCACATCATGTGCCACATTCCAGTCTTCTGTTGGATTTCTGCAACAGTCCTTGAACACATGCTGAAACATAAGAGAGAAGAGATGCCCAAGACTCTGACTGAGATGTACACACACCTTGTGGTGTTCATACCAAACAAAAGAATGAAAAGTATCTTGGGAATGAAGAGACAGGTCCACACTGGAATAAAGAGAGCATTCTGTCACTGGGAAAACTGGCTTTTCAACAGCTTGTGAAAGGCAATCTGATTTTCTATGAAGAAGACCTGAAAGAGGCTGACATTGATGTCAATGAAGCCTCAGTGTACTCAGGATTGTGCACACAGCTCTTTAAAGAGGAATGTGGGCTGTACCAGGACAAGGTGTTCTGCTTTGTTCATCTGAGCATTCAGGAGTTTCTGGCTGCTGTATATGTGTTCCTCTCATTCATCAACAACAATAAGAATCTATTGGCCGAACTGCAATCGACGTCCAGGAACTTTTGTGTGAACAAACAAAGGCGTAAAGTTACTTTCTACAAGAGTGCTGTGGATAAAGCCTTACAAAGTGAGACGGGAAACCTGGACCTTTTCCTCCGCTTCCTTCTGGGCCTCTCACTGGAGTCCAATCAGAAGCACTTACGAGGTCTACTGACAAAGACAAGAAGCAGCTCACAGAGCCATGAAGAAACAGTCAAGTACATCAAGGAGAAGATCAGGGAGAATCCCTCTCCAGAGAGGAGCATCAATCTGTTCCACTGTCTGAATGAACTGAATGACCATTCTCTAGTGGAGGAGATCCAAAGATACCTGAGATCAGGAAGTCTCTCAGAACCCAACCTGTCCCCTGCACAGTGGTCAGCTCTGGTCTTTGTGTTGCTGACTTCAGAAAAGGAGCTGGATGTGTTTGACCTGAAGAAATACTCCAGATCAGAGGAAGGTCTTCTGAGGCTGCTGCCAGTGGTCAAAGCCTCCAGAGCTGTTCTGTGAGTAAATAAAATGACATATAAGAACTAATCATCAGGAAGAAATATTCAGTTTAGAGAAAAATATGTATTATAATATGTAAATAATATTATATTGAATAACATATTCAATAAATTCATTGATGTTCACATCAGTATAACAATATGACCATACAATTCTAGGAAGATGGAAGATGATTCTATATGTTGTTTGAGAGATAAACCAAATGCATCTGCAATTGTCCTTCTACACTACTCATTAAATAAACAGTGTGTTTGTGAAATCATGATGATCTCTTTGCAGGCTGTCAGGCTGTGGAGTCACAGAGAAAGGCTGTGCTTCTCTGGTCTCAGTTCTGGAGTCAAACCCCTCACACCTGAGAGAGCTGGACCTGAGTAACAATGACCTGAAGGATTCAGGAGTGAAGCTGCTCTCTGCTGGACTGGGGAATCCCCACTGTAGACTGGAGACTCTGAGGTCAGTATTCCTGTAGTTGGTCAACAAGTGATAACTGTTCACCAGAACCACATGTGTTCACCAGACACACATTGTCATATTAGGAGACAGTACAGAAAGCCACCTTTTATTTAAAGGTATTTTCATACATATGTTTAGAAATGAAAAACTTTATGAATGTTGTTCTCCAATTTGAAGAAAGTCTTAATTATTTGGATAAATACATTCAACGAAAGTTTAGTATTTGGTCCCATATTCCATGCCTGCAGTGATTTCATCAAGCTTGTGATTCTACTGACTTGTTGAATGCATTTGCAATTTGTCTTGGTTGTGTTTTGGATGTTTTTCCTAATAGAAACTGAATGATGAATAATGTCCTGTGATTTTGGAGTCACTTCACTTGTATTGTCAGTAAGAATAGAAGATGTTTCTGAACACTTCTACATGCATGTGAATGTTACCATGATTATGGATCATCAGGAATGAATCGTGATGATGAATAACAAAGTTTGAGGCACAAAGATCAGAATAAATGCTAACCTCACCTGTTATTGCTAATGGTAAGAGGTTAGCATGTTTTGTTGTAGCCTCTGTTATTGGTAATGGTGAGAGGTTAGCATGTTTTGTTGTAGCCTCTGTTATTGGTAATGGTGAGAGCTTAGCATGTTTTGTTGTAGCCTCTGTTATTGGTAATGGTGAGAGGTTAGCATGTTTTGTTGTAGCCTCTGTTATTGGTAATGGTGAGAGGTTAGTATGTTTTGTTGTTGCCTCTGTTATTGGTAATGGTGAGAGGTTAGCATGTTTTGTTGTAGCCTCTGTTATTGGTAATGGTGAGAGGTTAACATGTTTTGTTTTATCCTCTGTTATTGGTAATGGTGAGAGGTTAGCATTTTTTGTTGTAGCCTCTGTTATTGGTAATGGTGAGAGGTTAGCATGTTTTGTTGTAGCCTCTGTTATTGGTAATGGTGAGAGGTTAGCATTTTTTGTTGTAGCCTCTGTTATTGGTAATGGTGAGAGGTTAGCATGTTTTGTTGTAGCCTCTGTTATTGGTAATGGTGAGAGGTTAGCATGTTTTGTTGTAGCCTCTGTTATTGGTAATGGTGAGAGGTTAGCTTGTTTTGTTGTAGCCTCTGTTATTGGTAATGGTGAGAGGTTAGGATGTTTTGTTGTTGCCTCTGTTATTGGTAATGGTGAGAGGTTAGCATGTTTTGTTGTAGCCTCTGTTATTGGTAATGGTGAGAGGTTAGCTTGTTTTGTTGTAGCCTCTGTTATTGGTAATGGTGAGAGGTTAGGATGTTTTGTTGTTGCCTCTGTTATTGGTAATGGTGAGAGGTTAGCATGTTTTGTTGTAGCCTCTGTTATTGGTAATGGTGAGAGGTTAGCATGTTTTGTTGTAGACTCTGTAATGGTGAGAGGTTAGCATGTTTTGTTGTAGACTCTGTAATGGTGAGAGGTTAGCATGTTTTGTTGTAGACTCTGTAATGGTGAGAGGTTAGCATGTTTTGTTGTAGACTCTGTAATGGTGAGAGGTTAGCATGTTTTGTTGTAGACTCTGTAATGGTGAGAGGTTAGCATGTTTTGTTGTAGACTCTGTAATGGTGAGAGGTTAGCATGTTTTGTTGTAGCCTCTGTAACTCACTAATTATTATTCTTGATTCATTCATGGTTTTTCTTAAACATTGCATCATCAGGATTAATTTAGTAGTGTTTAGAAACATGTTATCTGGGGCGGCAGGGTAGCCTACTGGTTAGAGCGTTGTAACCGCAAACCCC
The DNA here is from genome assembly GCF_002021735.2 of Oncorhynchus kisutch. Lineage (NCBI taxonomy): Eukaryota > Metazoa > Chordata > Actinopteri > Salmoniformes > Salmonidae > Oncorhynchus > Oncorhynchus kisutch. The sequence continues at coordinate 6,957 of NW_022262722.1, forward strand.
CGAGCTGACAAGGTACAAATCTGCCGTTCTGCCCCTGAACAGGCAGTTAACCCTCTGTTCCGTCATTGAAAATAATATTTATTTTCTTAACTGCCTGGTTAAATAAAGGTAAATAAAGGTAAAATAAATGAAATAAAATCTACTCACTTGTAAATAAAATTACTCCTGTCACCATCTTTAATTAATAGGATGGGAGACAGAGAGCAGGTTTCAAGCGCAGGGTGCAGCAGGTGTATATTAGTAAAGAAAATTATATAAAATAAGAGGTATTTATTGTAGAGGACCACAGGAGTAGGCAGGTAGCTGGGTCCAGGAGCAGGCAGAAGGTCATACACAGGAGGAGGCAGGTAGCTGGGTCCAGGGGCAGGCAGAAGGTCATACACAGGAGGAGGCAGGTAGCTGGGTCCAGGAGCAGGCAGAAGGTCATACACAGGAGGAGGCAGGTAGCTGGGTCCAGGGGCAGGCAGAAGGTCATACACAGGAGGAGGCAGGTAGCTGTGTCCAGGGGCAGGCAGAAGGTCATACACAGGAGGAGGCAGGTAGCTGTGTCCAGGGGCAGGCAGAAGGTCATACACAGGAGGAGGCAGGTAGCTGTGTCCAGGGGCAGGCAGAAGGTCATACACAGGAGTTCCAAAAAGGCAACACTACAGACAGGGAAAAGGCTAGTAACGTTGTCTGGGAGATCAGGCAATAGGTATATAACAGGAAATCCAATGGGTACAGGCAGGGAAAAGGCAAGAGGCATCATTAGTGAGTTAAACACTATGGGTAAATTACAGGACATGCAGCACTCCGAATAGGAGTGTTTCTTTAAACAAACATTACCTCACAGTGATGGGGTGCAAAGAACTGAACTAAATAGTGATAATGACATACAGGTATGTGAACAGGTGATCAGAATTCAGGTGATTGGGATCTAGAGAGGGAGCTGCATTCAGGGAATTTAGAGAGTGATCTGGAAGCTACGTTACACCATTCACCATTTTAATATTAGGCAAAACACAACCAAAACAAAAAACACAACCAAAACACAACCAAAACACAACCAAAACATAACCCAAAACACAACCAAACATTACCAAAACATAACCCAAAACACAACCAAAACAAAACCCAAAACACAACCAAAACACAACCAAAACACAACCAAAACATAACCCAAAACACAACCAAACATTACCAAAACATAACCCAAAACACAACCAAACATTACCAAAACATAACCCAAAACACAACCAAACATTACCAAAACATAACCCAAAACACAACCAAACATTACCAAAACATAACCCAAAACACAACCAAAACAAAACCCAAAACACAACCAAAACACAACCAAAACATAACCCAAAACACAACCAAACATTACCAAAACATAACCCAAAACACAACCAAACATTACCAAAACATAACCCAAAACACAACCAAACATTACCAAAACATAACCCAAAACACAACCAAAACAAAACCCAAAACACAACCAAAACACAACCAAACACAACCAAAACATAACCCAAAACACAACCAAACATTACCAAAACATAACCCAAAACACAACCAAACATTACCAAAACATAACCCAAAACACAACCAAACATTACCAAAACATAACCCAAAACACAACCAAAACAAAACCCAAAACACAACCAAACATTACCAAAACATAACCCAAACACAACCAAAACATAACCCAAAACACAACCAAACATTACCAAAACACAACCAAAACACAACCAAAACACAACCTAAACACAACCAAAACACAACCAAAACAAAACCCAAAACACAACCAAAACACAACCAAAACATAACCCAAAACACAACCAAACATTACCAAAACATAACCCAAAACACAACCAAAACAAACCCAAAACACAACCAAAACACAACCAAAACATAACCCAAAACACAACCAAAACAAAACCCAAAACACAACCAAAACACAACCAAAACATAACCCAAAACACAACCAAACATTACCAAAACATAACCCAAAACACAACCAAAACACAACCAAAACACAACCAAACATTACCAAAACATAACCAATACATAACCAAAACACAACCAAAACACAACCAAAACAAAACCAAAACATAACCCAAAACACAACCAAAACATAACCAAAACACAACCAAAACACAACCAAAACAAAACCAAAACATAACCCAAAACACAACCAAAACATAACCAAAACACAACCAAAACATAACCAAAACGTAACCCAAAACACAACCAAAACAAACTGAAAATACAATCAACGAGTTTGAGTCACAAGATGTATTCGCTGCGTTCAAGGAATATCGGATCAACTACTCAACTTAAGTATTTTCAAATATTCAACTTTAAGCCACTATGAGTGAATTGGTCAGAATACTTATGACTTCTTCAAATAGGGGGACTAGATACATAAAGTGCTTTCATTCTAAACGGTGAAACAGATATGTATTAAAATATCCTCAAATAATAGGTGACATTATAAACTGTCACCTCATATGAAACATTTGATCTGAAATCCAAAATGTTGGAGAATAGAGCCACATTTAAAATGTTAGTTTCACTGTCAAAATAGATATGTTGTGGACTGTATACTCAATACAATCTAAATCTGATACCTCACTGTCTAAATAGATATGGTGTGGACTGTATACTCAATACAATCTAAATCTGATACCTCACTGTCTAAATAGATATGGTGTGGACTGTATACTCAATACAATCTAAATCTGATACCTCACTGTCTAAATAGATATGGTGTGGACTGTATACTCAATACAATCTAAATCTGATACCTCACTGTCTAAATAGATATGGTGTGGACTGTATACTCAATACAATCTAAATCTGATACCTCACTGTCTAAATAGATATGGTGTGGACTGTATACTCAATACAATCTAAATCTGATACCTCACTGTCTGTCTTTTGACTGATACTGCTTTTTAAACTGGTCTGGACACTACTCAAATATTGGTACTATACATGTTTCTATATGCAGGCAATACTTTCATAATTTGTAATTTCTAAAAATGATACGTTAATTTCTGAATAGATATGGCAGGTCTCAGGACACTGATGTATCTGAATATGTTGAAAAAATATACTGCCAGTATTTTCACCACCAAAGAATAGCAGTGTGATTTTAATATGATTTGACTCTTTGCAGGCTGTCAGGCTGTCTAGTCACAGAGGAAGGCTGTGCTTCTCTGGTCTCAGCTCTGAGGTCAAACCCCTCACACCTGAGAGAGCTGGACCTGAGCTACAATCACCCAGGAGACTCAGGAGTCAGACAGCTCTCTGCTGGACTGGAGGATCCACACTGCAGACTGGAGAAACTCAAGTATGTAGAGGGTTTATGTCAATGTTCATATCAGACATGTTTGACTAATCAGGCTGGTTAAGACAAACATTCTTACCACCACTTGGACAAAGTTATATGCTGAGTGTGTGTGTGTGTGTGTTCAGGTGTATCCCTCAATGACTGTCTGTTCTTCTGCTTACCGCTACAGTGTGGAACATGGTGGAGAGAACAGAATGAAACCTGGGCTTAGAAAATGTGAGTGTTGACTGCTGTGAAGAATATGACTAAGAATAAGTCTTAATTCAAGTTAAGTCAAAGTCAAAGACCACCATCATTACTGTCTTGGTCATATTAAATATCAGCTGTAGTTCTACAGAAGCAGAAATCAGGGACACCAAAGTTTACAAAGAGTTGATTTGACAATGTGTCTGTCTGTCTGTGTGTGGCGCGGTCGTGTTACTTAAGTAATGTGTGTATGTATGTTCTGTTAGAAGTGTGTGTGTTCATGACAGGTGAGTATGTGTGTGGCACGCTCGTGTTATATAAGAAGTGTTTGTTTGTGAAACATGTGTTAGTGGTCATGATGTGTGTGTGTGTGTGTGTGTGTGTAATTAATAGGAATAAGTGTGTTTTATATTACCATACAGTATAACATGTGATCATTCCACAAGTCTCAAGTTACCTAAACTACCTCCTTTTGATACCTAGAAACATCTACATTGAAACTTCTTGGGGATAGGGGGCAGCATTTTCACTTTTGGATGAAAAGTGCCCAAGAGTAAACTGCCTCCTACTCTGTCCCAGATGCTAATATATGCATATTGTTATTAGTATTGGATAGAAAACACTCTGAAGTTTCTAAAACTGTTTGAATGATGTCTGTGAGTATAACAGAAAACCTGAGAAAAATCCAATCAGGAAGTCTGAGGTTTGTAGTCTTTGAACTCAGCCCCTATCGAATTCACAGTGGGATATGGGTTATGTTGCACTTTCTAAGGCTTCCTAAGGCTTCCTCCACTAGATGCCAGCCATCTTTATAACGTTGTTTCAGGCTTCTACTGTGAAGTGGGACTGGATGAGAGCTCTTTGAGTCAGTGGTCTGGCAGAGAGTCACGCGCTGGTGACGCACATTTCACATGAGAGGTGGCGTTCCATTGCTTTTCTACAGACAATGGAATTCTCTGGTTGGAACATTATTGACCATTTATGATAAAAACATCCTATAGATATATATACTTCGTTTGACAAGTTTTTTCAACCTGTAATATATATTTTTTGAACTTTTGGACCTGTACACGCTTTTGGATTTGTTTACCAAACGCCTGAACAAAAATAAGCTATTTGGACATAAATGGACTTAAATGATGGACATTATCGAACAAAACAAACATTTATTGTGGAACTGGGATTCCTGGGAGTGCATTCTGATGAAGATCATCAAAGGTAATTGAATATTTATAATGCTATTTATGACTAATGTTGACTGCGCAAAATGACGGATATTTCTTTTAGCTGGTTTGGGTTCTGAGCGCCGTACTCAGATTATGCGTTTTCCGTAAAGTTTTTTTGAAGTCTGACACAGAGGTTGCATTAAAAGAGAAGTGTATCTAAAGTTCCATGCATAATACTTGAATTTTCATCAACATTTATAATGAGTGGATTCATGTGGCTCTCTGCACAATCACCGCATGTTTTAGAACAACTGAACGTAACCCGTTCAAAACATACGTGTAACATGAAGTCCTATGAAGATGATCAAAGGTTATGGATGAATTTTATCTCTATTTGGGATTTTTTGTGACTCTTCTCTGTGGCTGGAAAAATGGCTGGGTTTTCCGTGGCTTTGTGGTGACCTAATATAATCGTTTGTGGAGCTTTCGTTGTAAAGCATTTTTAAAATCAGACACTGTGGCTGCATTAAGGAGAATTTTATCTTTAAAATGGTGCCTAATACTTGATGTTTGAGAAATTTGATTTATTAGATTTATGAGATTTCTGTTGATTTGTATGTGGCGCCCTGCAATTTCATTTGCTGTTGGCGACGGAACACCAGTCAGGTTAAATGAATTAGTGAAAAGTGAGAAAGGTGAGTTAACATTCTAATGCGAATGATGATTTCTAATAATTTGTCTGGTTTCATCCATCAGATGTCTGTGATCTCACACTGGACCTAAACACAGTAAACAGACTCCTCTCTCTGTCTGAGGAGAACAGAAAGATGACATGGAGGAGACAGCTGCAGCCGTATCCTGATCACCCAGAGAGATTTGAGGACTGGCAGCAGGTGCTGTGTAGAGAGGGTCTGACTGGGCGCTGTTACTGGGAGGTAGAGTGGAGTGGGAGAGAGGTTGTTATAGGAGTGACATATAAAGGAATCAGCAGGAGAGGAGAGTTTAATGACTGTTATCTTGGATTCAATGACAAGTCCTGGAGTCTGTTCTGCTCTGACAACAGTTACAGAGCCTGTCACAATAATAATCCCATTATCATAGACGTCTGCCCCTCCAGCTCCCACAGAGTAGGAGTGTATCTGGACTGGCCAGCCGGCACTCTGTCCTTCTATAGAGCCTCCTCTGACACACTGACCCACCTGTACACGTTCACCTCCACATTTACTGAACCCCTCTATCCAGGGTTTAGGGTTTATGATGTTGACTCCTCAGTGTCCCTGTAAATAATAACCTGACACACACACTGGACACACACACACACACACACACACACACACTGGACACACACACACACACTGGACACACACACGTCACTCAATACTCCCAAAACAACATGCAGTCTTTCCACAAGACTCCCATGAAGTTATAGTGTGATGTTATGAGTTGACGTTAAAGTAACATTCTCAGAACATACTGCACTTGTTTTATACTGTTTTAGATGGATCGTCTGTTTATCATCTTGTTTTATACTGTTAGATGTATTGTCAGATGAAGGAGCTGTGGGTGTGGAGTCAGGCACAGGAGAAACAAGTTCCCAAGGAAAAGGGCGTTTTATTACACCGGACTACAACCGTAGCCACACTCAGACACAGTCCAGGGAAAAACCACCTGTTAAAAATGAACTAAAGAAAACGCCCAAAACTAGCTGACAGTCAAACGAAAACAATCCCGCACAATAACTGTTAAGGGAATTTTTTTTTAATCAATGATGACTAATTATGTATACATTTCAATCAGGATGTACTAATCAGAATACTATTATGTTACTGTATATGTACGAATTTTCTTTTTAATCTTAGTACTGAATATAATGTGTGCAAATATAATCAAGAATTAGAACAATGACTGTCTGTACCATGGTAGAAATGAATGAACTTATAGCCAGACTGGCTAGAAGGCTTATCTACACCAGCTGGCCTAGGCTCGGTCATATATCATTTTAATAGGGATAGACGATGTGACAACCATACAGACATTGTACTAGAACGGAGATGGCACGGGTTGGTACTGAAACTAATGACGTCATTTTAAGTTTATAACCTGTGTTAAAATGTGTAAGGAGCAGTACTCTTGTGAATAAAGGCTGCTGTTTGACTTTAAGACTCTTAGGGCTCTGTCCATTTTTATACTACATACATATCCTTATGAATTGACAGAGTGTTTGATTTTAATTGGGTATTAAAACAGAGGAATTTAATTCCTGTAACAATAACCCAAAGAAAATGTGGAGGTAAATACCCCCCCTAATTAACCAAAATAAACCAGGTGAAACACAAAACAGACCAAAGAAAAGGAAAAAGATGGCAGCTAGTAGACGGGCGACGACGACCGCCGAGCCACCTTCAGTGTGCCATGTATCCTCTGTTTAAACATTTAAACTCTTATAACAACACTGTTAAAATACCAATGTGATCATTTGTTGTCTTTTATGTTGAATAACAAATTGTACAATTATATATGGACATACGCTCCATAGTTGTACAATTATATATAATTATATATGGACATACGCTCCATAGTTGTACAAGTATACAAGGATATATTGTACTTTTCATAATAAAACATACTTGAAACGCCTCCCGGGTGGCGCAGTGGTTAAGGGCGCTGTACTGCAGCACCAGCTGTGCCATCAGAGTCCCTGGGTTCGCGCCCAGGCTCTGTCGTAACCGGCCGCGACCGGGAGGTCTGTGGGGCGACGCACAATTGGCATTGGCGTCGTCCGGGTTAGGGAGGGCTTGGTCGGTGGGGATGTCCTTGTCTCATCGCGCACCAGCGATGAGGCGGGCCGGGCGCAGTCCGCGCTAACCAAGGTTGCCAGGTGCACGGTGTTTCCTCCAGCACATTGGTGCGGCTGGCTTCCGGGTTGGATGCGTGCTGTGTTAAGAAGCAGTGCGGCTGGTTGGGTTGTGTATCGGAGGACGCATGACTTTCAACCTTCGTCTCTCCCGAGCCCGTACGGGAGTTGTAGTGATGAGACAAGATAACAGCTACTAACATACAACTACAACAATTGGACACCACGAAATTGGGGAGAAAAAGGGGTAAAAAAAACAAGAAAATGCTTATAAAACATTTTAACGTTACCTCTGACAGTCGCAGGTTGACTGGTTGCATGTAACAAATATGAAATTAAATACAAAACAATGAAATATGTGAAATTTAATTCAACAATAATGTATGTTGATGCTGATATGATGTACAATATTCAGTTATGTTTCCATATGATAACAATAGACTAATATATTCAATATGTTATAAACTATTGTTTTTTAACAGTTTCACTCAATTCATTCTAATTAACTTAATAATTATGACACACCCCTCACTATTGACATTGGTTGCACTAATTGCACTGTTTGTCTACATAACCTGGTCCAAGTATTCATGACATCACCCTGAAGAAGACACAGTGATGCTGAAACGTTGGTAAAAACCCAATCAATTACTGGGAGTTTAAATATGGAGTTTATATATGGAGTTTATACAGTATATGGAGTTTATACATGGAGTTTATATATGGAGTTTATACATGGAGTTTATACATGGAGTTTATACATGGAGTGTGGTACTTTCTTTATTGTGATAGTTGAGGGTCAATATAGCAACAGTGTTGTGATGCAGGGTCACTATAGCAACAGAGTGTTGTGATGCAGGGTCACTATAGCAACAGTGTTGTGATGCGGTGTCACTATAGCAACAGTGTTGTGATGCGGCCTCGGTGGAATCTCTCCAGACCAGAGAACTGTCTTCTAGGAGAGGAACCCTGTGATGTCATCATCAGAGAGGGAGATTCTAGAAACACACTCTCTCTCTGCTCTGTTAAACCAGAAGTGATGAAAACAATATCACTGCACCGAGAGAGAGAGAGAGAGAGAGAGAGAGAGAGAGACTAATATACTGATATACTGTGCATTCAGAAAGTATTCAGACCCCTTGACTTTTTCCACATTTTGTCACATTACAGCCTTATTCTAAAATTGATTAAATTGTTTCTTATACTCATCAATCTACACACAATAAAACAATATTACAAAGCAAAAATGTTTTATTTTATGTGTGCAAATCTCTAGAAAAAACACATAAAATATCACATTGACACAAGTATTCAGACCATTTACTCAGTACTTTGTTGAATCACCTTTGGCGATTACAACCTTGAGTCTTCTTGGGTATGATGCTACAAGCTTGTGTTGGGGATGAATCAGAATTAGTTGGGTAACATAGATTAGATGTTTTATTTTCATAATATGCTAATGTGAGATACTTGTCATTAGAATGTTTCCCTTTTGACTATAGGCTTGGCCATTTGCAGTTATCCCCTCTCAGCTAGGGCTCAGTCACCTGGGGCACAGAGAGGGGAGAGGTCAGGCTTGTCTTCATATGTGAATGTATCTTTTAAACCATGTGAAGGGATGATTGAGGGGGAACCAACTATCTAGTGGCTCCACAATGTCTGTGTGCCAGTCACTCCCTCCTTTTCTCATTGGGGGGAGGAGTATAGCAGTGTCTGGAACCATTGTATGTCCCCTCTGATGTTGCCCTTCTCTTGACCTAGTATATGACCTAGAGGCTCACTCCCCTCCGTGAGTTTGTCCAGGATTTGAGATGGGAGTATCTAGAAGTGACAATTGATATATGCCATTAGATGACTAATGTTTCTGTACTATGAAGTACCAAGAACAATATTAGACCCTCGTTTAGGAGACCAAACTGAACGATAATTTATAGCGAATGCTGTCTGGCTATCTGATACTCCTCTCTCAAGTAAAAGTATTTATTTGTGAACAGTTCCTATTATCTGTGGTTTGTCATGTCGACTAGGGGGTGGGTCTTTGCTATAAAAGATCTCAGTTGCCATTATGTTGACCACTTTCAACTTTTCATTAGAGATACTGAACTGTTGAAAGTCAAATGCTATTGCCATCTGTATTTGGGGAGTTTCTCCCATTCTTCTCTGCAGATCCTCTCAAGCTCTGTCAGGTTGGATGGGGAGTGTCACTGAACAGCTATCTTCAGGTCTCTCCAGAGATGTTAGATTGGGTTCAGTTCAATGTTAGAGGTCCTTTAGTACATAGTGGGGTTGAGTTGCTTTGTTGAGCTCAGTTCATTGTTAGAGGTCCTTCAGTACATAGTGGGTTTGAGTTGCTTTGTTGAGCTCAGTTCAATGTTAGAGGTCCTTTAGTTACATAGTTGGGTTGAGTTGCTTTGTTGAGCTCAGTTCAATGTTAGAGGTCCTTTAGTACATAGTGGGGTTGAGTTGCTTTGTTGAGCTCAGTTCAATGTTAGAGGTCCTTTAGTTACATAGTGGGGTTGAGTTGCTTTGTTGAGCTCAGTTCATTGTTAGAGGTCCTTTAGTTACATAGTGGGGTTGAGTTGCTTTGTTGAGCTCAGTTCAATGTTAGAGGTCCTTTAGTACATAGTGGGGTTGAGGTGCTTTGTTGAGCTCAGTTCAATGTTAGAGGTCCTTTAGTACATAGTGGGGTTGAGTTGCTTTGTTGAGCTCAGTTCAATGTTAGAGGTCCTTCAGTACATAGTGGGGTTGAGTTGCTTTGTTGAGCTCAGTTCAATGTTAGAGGTCCTTTAGTTACATAGTTGGGTTGAGTTGCTTTGTTGAGCTCAGTTCAATGTTAGAGGTCCTTTAGTACATAGTGGGGTTGAGTTGCTTTGTTGAGCTCAGTTCAATGTTAGAGGTCCTTTAGTACATAGTGGGGTTGAGGTGCTTTGTTGAGCTCAGTTCAATGTTAGAGGTCCTTTAGTACATAGTGGGGTTGAGTTGCTTTGTTGAGCTCAGTTCAATGTTAGAGGTCCTTCAGTACATAGTGGGGTTGAGTTGCTTTGTTGAGCTCAGTTCAATGTTAGAGGTCCTTCAGTACATAGTGGGGTTGAGTTGCTTTGTTGAGCTCAGTTCAATGTTAGAGGTCCTTCAGTACATAGTGGGGTTGAGTTGCTTTGTTGAGCTCAGTTCAATGTTAGAGGTCCTTCAGTACATAGTGGGGTTGAGTTGCTTTGTTGAGCTCAGTTCAATGTTAGAGGTCCTTCAGTACATAGTGGGGTTGAGTTGCTTTGTTGAGCTCAGTTCATTGTTAGAGGCTTGTTTTTTCATCATATATATATATTACTCCTTTTTCTCCCCAATTCCAATTCCAATTGTGTTAGTAGCTACTATCTTGTCTCATCGCTACAACTCCCGTACGGGCTCGGGAGAGACGAAGGTTGAAAGTCATGCGTCCTCCGATACACAACCCAACCAGCCGCACTGCTTCTTAATGTTTCACCAATGTGTCGGAGGAAACACCGTGCACCTGGCAACCTTGGTTAGCGCGCACTGCGCCCGGCCCGCCACAGGAGTCGCTGGTGCGCGATGAGACAAGGTCATCCCCACCGACCAAGCCCTCCCTAACCCGGACGACGCCAATGCCAATTGTGCGTCGCCCCACGGACCTCCCGGTCGCGGCCGGTTACGACAGAGCCTGGGCGCGAACCAAGGGACTCTGATGTCACAGCTGGCGCTGCAGTACCTTAACCACTGCGCCACCCGGGAGGCCCCTTCATATTTTCTCCTCCATGTGAAAGAGCTAAAGCTGTGATATCAGCTTTTAGAGAAAAAGGCAACATTTTTAAAAACCCTTTACATTTTTATTTTTTATTTTTTATTATAGTGTCGTGTCAACTCCTAGTATGTCATTGTCAAGCCAAACATTAAATAGTTAAATAGTGCTTTGTATCAGTCATTCTACTACTGTATAGCCTGGTTGTTATTAAATGGTGCTTTGTATCAGTCATTCTACTACTGTATAGCCTGGTTGTTATTAAATGGTGCTTTGTATCAGTCATTCTACTACTGTATAGCCTGGTTGTTGTTAAATGGTGCTTTGTATCAGTCATTCTACTACTGTAGAGCCTGGTTGTTAGTGTTGTTATTAAATGGTGCTTTGTATCAGTCATTCTACTACTGTATAGCCTGGTTGTTAGTGTTGTTATTAAATGGTGCTTTGTATCAGTCATTCTACTACTGTATAGCCTGGTTGTTAGTGTTGTTATTAAATGGTGCTTTGTATCAGTCATTCTACTACTGTATAGCCTGGTTGTTAGTGTTGTTATTAAATGGTGCTTTGTATCAGTCATTCTACTACTGTATAGCCTGGTTGTTAGTGTTGTTATTAAATGGTGCTTTGTATCAGTCATTCTACTACTGTATAACCTGGTTGTTGTTATTGAATGGTGCTTTGTATCAGTCATTCTACTACTGTATAACCTGGTTGTTAGTGTTGTTATTAAATGGTGCTTTGTATCAGTCATTCTACTACTGTATAACCTGGTTGTTAGTGTTGTTATTAATGGTGCTTTGTATCAGTCATTCTACTACTGTATAGCCTGGTTGTTAGTGTTGTTATTAAATGGTGCTTTGTATCAGTCATTCTACTACTGTATAGCCTGGTTGTTGTTATTAAATGGTGCTTTGTATCAGTCATTCTACTACTGTATAGCCTGGTTGTTGTTATTAAATGGTGCTTTGTATCAGTCATTCTACTACTGTATAGCCTGGTTGTTAGTGTTGTTATTAAATGGTGCTTTGTATCAGTCATTCTACTACTGTATAGCCTGGTTGTTGTTATTAAATGGTGCTTTGTATCAGTCATTCTACTACTGTATAGCCTGGTTGTTGTTATTAAATGGTGCTTTGTATCAGTCATTCTACTACTGTATAACCTGGTTGTTAGTGTTGTTATTAAATGGTGCTTTGTATCAGTCATTCTACTACTGTATAGCCTGGTTGTTGATATTAAATGGTGCTTTGTATCAGTCATTCTACTACTGTATAGTCTGGTTGTTGTTATTAAATGGTGCTTTGTATCAGTCATTCTACTACTGTATAGCCTGGTTGTTGTTATTAAATGGTGCTTTGTATCAGTCATTCTACTACTGTATAGCCTGGTTGTTAGTGTTGTTATTAAATGGTGCTTTGTATCAGTCATTCTACTACTGTATAGCCTGGTTGTTAGTGTTGTTATTAAATGGTGCTTTGTGTCAGTCATTCTACTACTGTATAGCCTGGTTGTTGTTATTAAATGGTGCTTTGTATCAGTCATTCTACTACTGGTATAGCCTGGTGTTAGTGTTGTTATTAAATGGTGCTTTGTATCAGTCATTCTACTACTGTATAGCCTGGTTGTGTTATTAAATGGTGCTTTGTATCAGTCATTCTACTACTGTATAGCCTGGTTGTAGTGTTGTTATTAAATGGTGCTTTGTATCAGTCATTCTACTACTGTATAGCCTGGTTGTTGTTATTAAATGGTGCTTTGTATCAGTCATTCTACTACTGTATAGCCTGGTTGTTAGTGTTGTTATTAAATGGTGCTTTGTATCATCATTCTACTACTGTATAGTCTGGTTGTTGTTATTAAATGGTGCTTTGTATCAGTCATTCTACTACTGTATAGCCTGGTTGTTGTTATTTAAATGGTGCTTTGTATCAGTCAGTTCTACTACGTATAGCCTGGTTGTTAGTGTTGTTATTAAATGTGCTTTGTATCAGTCATTCTACTACTGTATAGCCTGGTTGTTGTTATTGAATGGTGCTTTGTATCAGTCATTCTACTACGGTATAGCCTGGTTGTTGTTATTAAATGGTGCTTTTATCAGTCATTCTACTACATGATATAGCCCTGGTTGGTTGTTATTGAATGTGGCTTTGTATCAGTCATTCTACTACTGTATAGCCTGGTTGTTAGTGTTGTTATTAAATGGTGCTTTGTATCAGTCAGTCTACTACTGTATGCTGGTGTTAGTGTTGTTATTAATGGTGCTTTGTATCAGTCATTCTACTACTGTATAACCTGGTTGTTAGGTTGTTATTAAATGGTGCTTGTATCAGTCATTCTACTACTGTATAGCCTGGTTGTTAGTGTTGTTATTAAATGGTGCTTTGTATCAGTCATTCTACTACTGTATAACCTGGTTGTTATTAAAATGGTGCTTTGTAATCAGTCATTCTACTACTGATAGCCTGGTTGTTGTTATTAAATGGTGCTTTGTATCAGTCATTCTACTACTGTATAGCCTGGTTGTGTTATTAAATGGTGCTTTGTATCAGTCATTCTACTACTGTATGAGCCTGGTTGTTGTTATTAAATGGTGCTTTGTATCCAGTCATTCTACTACTGTATAGTCTGGTTGTGTTATTAAATGGTGCTTTGTATCAGTCATTCTACTACTGTATAGCCTGGTTGTTGTTATTAGATGGTGCGTTGTATCAGTCATTCTACTACTGTATAACCTGGTTGTTAGTGGTTGTTATTAAATGGTGCTTGTATCAGTCATTCTACTACGTATAGCCTGGTTGTTATTAAATGGTGCTTTGTATCAGTCATTCTACTACTGTATAGCCTGGTTGTTGTTACTTAAATGGTGCTTTGTATCAGTCATTCTACTACTGTATAACCTGGTGTTAGTGTTGTTATTAAATGGTGCTTTGTATCAGTCATTCTACTACTGTATAGCCTGGTTGTTGAGTGTTGTTATTAAATTGGTGCTTTGTATCAGTCATTCTACTACTGTATAGCCTGGTCTGTTGTTAGTGTGTTATTAAATGGTGCTTTGTATCAGTCATTCTACTACTGTATAGCCTGGTTGTTAGTGTTAGTTAACATGGTGCTTTGTATCAGTCATTCTACTACTGTATACCTGGTTGTTGTTATTAAATGGTGCTTGTATCAGTCATTTCTACTACTGTATAGCCTGGGTTGTTGTTATTAAATGGTGCTTTGTATCAGTCATCTACTACTGTATAGCCTGGTTGTTGTTTATTGAAATGGGTGCTTTGTATCAGTCATTCTACTACTGTATAGCCTGGTTGTTAGTGTGTTATTAAATGGGGCTTTGTGTCAGTCATTCTACTACTGTATATAGCTGGTTGTTGTTATTTAAATGGTGCTTTGTATCAGTCATTCTACTACTGTATAGCCTGGTTGTTAGTGTTGTTATTAAATGGTGCTTTGTATCAGTCATTCTACTACTGTATAGCCTGGTTGTTGTTATTAAATGGTGCTTTGTATCAGTCATTCTACTACTGTATAGCCTGGTTGTTAGTGTTGTTATTAAATGGTGCTTTGTATCAGTCATTCTACTACTGTATAGCCTGGTTGTTGTTATTAAATGGTGCTTTGTATCAGTCATTCTACTACTGTATAGCCTGGTTGTTAGTGTTGTTATTAAATGGTGCTTTGTATCAGTCATTCTACTACTGTATAGCCTGGTTGTTGTTATTAAATGGTGCTTTGTATCAGTCATTCTACTACTGTATAGCCTGGTTGTTGTTATTAAATGGTGCTTTGTATCAGTCATTCTACTACTGTATAGCCTGGTTGTTAGTGTTGTTATTAAATGGTGCTTTGTATCAGTCATTCTACTACTGTATAGCCTGGTTGTTGTTATTAAATGGTGCTTTGTATCAGTCATTCTACTACTGTATAGCCTGGTTGTTGTTATTAAATGGTGCTTTGTATCAGTCATTCTACTACTGTATAGCCTGGTTGTTAGTGTTGTTATTAAATGGTGCTTTGTATCAGTCATTCTACTACTGTATAGCCTGGTTGTTAGTGTTGTTATTAAATGGTGCTTTGTATCAGTCATTCTACTACTGTATAGCCTGGTTGTTAGTGTTGTTATTAAATGGTGCTTTGTATCAGTCATTCTACTACTGTATAGCCTGGTTGTTAGTGTTGTTATTAAATGGTGCTTTGTATCAGTCATTCTACTACTGTATAGCCTGGTTGTTATTAAATGGTGCTTTGTATCAGTCATTCTACTACTGTATAGCCTGGTTGTTGTTATTAAATGGTGCTTTGTATCAGTCATTCTACTACTGTATAGCCTGGTTGTTGTTATTAAATGGTGCTTTGTATCAGTCATTCTACTACTGTATAGCCTGGTTGTTATTAAATGGTGCTTTGTATCAGTCATTCTACTACTGTATAGTCTGGTTGTTGTTATTAAATGGTGCTTTGTATCAGTCATTCTACTACTGTATAGTCTGGTTGTTGTTATTAAATGGTGCTTTGTATCAGTCATTCTACTACTGTATAGCCTGGTTGTTGTTATTAAATGGTGCTTTGTATCAGTCATTCTACTACTGTATAGCCTGGTTGTTAGTGTTGTTATTAAATGGTGCTTTGTATCAGTCATTCTACTACTGTATAGCCTGGTTGTTATTAAATGGTGCTTTGTATCAGTCATTCTACTACTGTATAGCCTGGTTGTTGTTATTAAATGGTGCTTTGTATCAGTCATTCTACTACTGTATAGCCTGGTTGTTAGTGTTGTTATTAAATGGTGCTTTGTATCAGTCATTCTACTACTGTATAGCCTGGTTGTTAGTGTTGTTATTAAATGGTGCTTTGTATCAGTCATTCTACTACTGTATAGCCTGGTTGTTAGTGTTGTTATTAAATGGTGCTTTGTATCAGTCATTCTACTACTGTATAGCCTGGTTGTTAGTGTTGTTATTAAATGGTGCTTTGTATCAGTCATTCTACTACTGTATAGCCTGGTTGTTGTTATTAAATGGTGCTTTGTATCAGTCATTCTACTACTGTATAGCCTGGTTGTTGTTATTAAATGGTGCTTTGTATCAGTCATTCTACTACTGTATAGCCTGGTTGTTGTTATTAAATGGTGCTTTGTATCAGTCATTCTACTACTGTATAGCCTGGTTGTTGTTATTAAATGGTGCTTTGTATCAGTCATTCTACTACTGTATAGCCTGGTTGTTAGTGTTGTTATTAAATGGTGCTTTGTATCAGTCATTCTACTACTGTATAGCCTGGTTGTTGTTATTAAATGGTGCTTTGTATCAGTCATTCTACTACTGTATAGCCTGGTTGTTATTAAATGGTGCTTTGTATCAGTCATTCTACTACTGTATAGCCTGGTTGTTGTTATTAAATGGTGCTTTGTATCAGTCATTCTACTACTGTATAGCCTGGTTGTTGTTATTAAATGGTGCTTTGTATCAGTCATTCTACTACTGTATAGCCTGGTTGTTGTTATTAAATGGTGCTTTGTATCAGTCATTCTACTACTGTATAGCCTGGTTGTTAGTGTTGTTATTAAATGGTGCTTTGTATCAGTCATTCTACTACTGTATAGCCTGGTTGTTGTTATTAAATGGTGCTTTGTATCAGTCATTCTACTACTGTATAGCCTGGTTGTTGTTATTAAATGGTGCTTTGTATCAGTCATTCTACTACTGTATAGCCTGGTTGTTGTTATTAAATGGTGCTTTGTATCAGTCATTCTACTACTGTATAGCCTGGTTGTTGTTATTAAATGGTGCTTTGTATCAGTCATTCTACTACTGTATAGCCTGGTTGTTGTTATTAAATGGTGCTTTGTATCAGTCATTCTACTACTGTATAGCCTGGTTGTTGTTATTAAATGGTGCTTTGTATCAGTCATTCTACTACTGTATAGCCTGGTTGTTAGTGTTGTTATTAAATGGTGCTTTGTATCAGTCATTCTACTACTGTATAGCCTGGTTGTTGTTATTAAATGGTGCTTTGTATCAGTCATTCTACTACTGTATAGCCTGGTTGTTAGTGTTGTTATTAAATGGTGCTTTGTATCAGTCATTCTACTACTGTATAGCCTGGTTGTTGTTATTAAATGGTGCTTTGTATCAGTCATTCTACTACTGTATAGCCTGGTTGTTGTTATTAAATGGTGCTTTGTATCAGTCATTCTACTACTGTATAGCCTGGTTGTTGTTATTAAATGGTGCTTTGTATCAGTCATTCTACTACTGTATAGCCTGGTTGTTGTTATTAAATGGTGCTTTGTATCAGTCATTCTACTACTGTATAGCCTGGTTGTTGTTATTAAATGGTGCTTTGTATCAGTCATTCTACTACTGTATAGCCTGGTTGTTGTTATTAAATGGTGCTTTGTATCAGTCATTCTACTACTGTATAGCCTGGTTGTTGTTATTAAATGGTGCTTTGTATCAGTCATTCTACTACTGTATAGCCTGGTTGTTGTTATTAAATGGTGCTTTGTATCAGTCATTCTACTACTGTATAGCCTGGTTGTTAGTGTTGTTATTAAATGGTGCTTTGTATCAGTCATTCTACTACTGTATAGCCTGGTTGTTGTTATTAAATGGTGCTTTGTATCAGTCATTCTACTACTGTATAGCCTGGTTGTTATTAAATGGTGCTTTGTATCAGTCATTCTACTACTGTATAGCCTGGTTGTTAGTGTTGTTATTAAATGGTGCTTTGTATCAGTCATTCTACTACTGTATAGCCTGGTTGTTGTTATTAAATGGTGCTTTGTATCAGTCATTCTACTACTGTATAGCCTGGTTGTTGTTATTAAATGGTGCTTTGTATCAGTCATTCTACTACTGTATAGCCTGGTTGTTAGTGTTGTTATTAAATGGTGCTTTGTATCAGTCATTCTACTACTGTATAGCCTGGTTGTTGTTATTAAATGGTGCTTTGTATCAGTCATTCTACTACTGTATAGCCTGGTTGTTAGTGTTGTTATTAAATGGTGCTTTGTATCAGTCATTCTACTACTGTATAGCCTGGTTGTTGTTATTAAATGGTGCTTTGTATCAGTCATTCTACTACTGTATAGCCTGGTTGTTATTAAATGGTGCTTTGTATCAGTCATTCTACTACTGTATAGCCTGGTTGTTAGTGTTGTTATTAAATGGTGCTTTGTATCAGTCATTCTACTACTGTATAGCCTGGTTGTTGTTATTAAATGGTGCTTTGTATCAGTCATTCTACTACTGTATAGCCTGGTTGTTAGTGTTGTTATTAAATGGTGCTTTGTATCAGTCATTCTACTACTGTATAGCCTGGTTGTTAGTGTTGTTATTAAATGGTGCTTTGTATCAGTCATTCTACTACTGTATAGCCTGGTTGTTGTTATTAAATGGTGCTTTGTATCAGTCATTCTACTACTGTATAGCCTGGTTGTTAGTGTTGTTATTAAATGGTGCTTTGTATCAGTCATTCTACTACTGTATAGCCTGGTTGTTGTTATTAAATGGTGCTTTGTATCAGTCATTCTACTACTGTATAGCCTGGTTGTTGTTATTAAATGGTGCTTTGTATCAGTCATTCTACTACTGTATAGCCTGGTTGTTGTTATTAAATGGTGCTTTGTATCAGTCATTCTACTACTGTATAGCCTGGTTGTTGTTATTAAATGGTGCTTTGTATCAGTCATTCTACTACTGTATAGCCTGGTTGTTAGTGTTGTTATTAAATGGTGCTTTGTATCAGTCATTCTACTACTGTATAGCCTGGTTGTTGTTATTAAATGGTGCTTTGTATCAGTCATTCTACTACTGTATAGCCTGGTTGTTGTTATTAAATGGTGCTTTGTATCAGTCATTCTACTACTGTATAGCCTGGTTGTTAGTGTTGTTATTAAATGGTGCTTTGTATCAGTCATTCTACTACTGTATAGCCTGGTTGTTGTTATTAAATGGTGCTTTGTATCAGTCATTCTACTACTGTATAGCCTGGTTGTTGTGTTGTTAAATGGTGCTTTGTATCAGTCATTCTACTACTGTATAGCCTGGTTGTTGTTATTAAATGGTGCTTTGTATCAGTCATTCTACTACTGTATAGCCTGGTTGTTGTTATTAAATGGTGCTTTGTATCAGTCATTCTACTACTGTATAGCCTGGTTGTTGTTATTAAATGGTGCTTTGTATCAGTCATTCTACTACTGTATAGCCTGGTTGTTGTTATTAAATGGTGCTTTGTATCAGTCATTCTACTACTGTATAGCCTGGTTGTTAGTGTTGTTATTAAATGGTGCTTTGTATCAGTCATTCTACTACTGTATAGCCTGGTTGTTAGTGTTGTTAAATGGTGCTTTGTATCAGTCATTCTACTACTGTATAGCCTGGTTGTTGTTATTAAATGGTGCTTTGTATCAGTCATTCTACTACTGTATAGCCTGGTTGTTGTTATTAAATGGTGCTTTGTATCAGTCATTCTACTACTGTATAGCCTGGTTGTTAGTGTTGTTATTAAATGGTGCTTTGTATCAGTCATTCTACTACTGTATAGCCTGGTTGTTGTTATTAAATGGTGCTTTGTATCAGTCATTCTACTACTGTATAGCCTGGTTGTTAGTGTTGTTATTAAATGGTGCTTTGTATCAGTCATTCTACTACTGTATAGCCTGGTTGTTGTTATTAAATGGTGCTTTGTATCAGTCATTCTACTACTGTATAGCCTGGTTGTTGTTATTAAATGGTGCTTTGTATCAGTCATTCTACTACTGTATAGCCTGGTTGTTGTTATTAAATGGTGCTTTGTATCAGTCATTCTACTACTGTATAGCCTGGTTGTTGTTATTAAATGGTGCTTTGTATCAGTCATTCTACTACTGTATAGCCTGGTTGTTGTTATTAAATGGTGCTTTGTATCAGTCATTCTACTACTGTATAGCCTGGTTGTTGTTATTAAATGGTGCTTTGTATCAGTCATTCTACTACTGTATAGCCTGGTTGTTGTTATTAAATGGTGCTTTGTATCAGTCATTCTACTACTGTATAGCCTGGTTGTTAGTGTTGTTATTAAATGGTGCTTTGTATCAGTCATTCTACTACTGTATAACCTGGTTGTTGTTATTAAATGGTGCTTTGTATCAGTCATTCTACTACTGTATAGCCTGGTTGTTGTTATTAAATGGTGCTTTGTATCAGTCATTCTACTACTGTATAGCCTGGTTGTTATTAAATGGTGCTTTGTATCAGTCATTCTACTACTGTATAGCCTGGTTGTTAGTGTTGTTATTAAATGGTGCTTTGTATCAGTCATTCTACTACTGTATAGCCTGGTTGTTGTTATTAAATGGTGCTTTGTATCAGTCATTCTACTACTGTATAGCCTGGTTGTTGTTATTAAATGGTGCTTTGTATCAGTCATTCTACTACTGTATAGCCTGGTTGTTAGTGTTGTTATTAAATGGTGCTTTGTATCAGTCATTCTACTACTGTATAGCCTGGTTGTTGTTATTAAATGGTGCTTTGTATCAGTCATTCTACTACTGTATAGCCTGGTTGTTGTGTTGTTATTAAATGGTGCTTTGTATCAGTCATTCTACTACTGTATAGCCTGGTTGTTGTTATTAAATGGTGCTTTGTATCAGTCATTCTACTACTGTATAGCCTGGTTGTTAGTGTTGTTATTAAATGGTGCTTTGTATCAGTCATTCTACTACTGTATAGCCTGGTTGTTGTTATTAAATGGTGCTTTGTATCAGTCATTCTACTACTGTATAGCCTGGTTGTTGTTATTAAATGGTGCTTTGTATCAGTCATTCTACTACTGTATAGCCTGGTTGTTGTTATTAAATGGTGCTTTGTATCAGTCATTCTACTACTGTATAGCCTGGTTGTTAGTGTTGTTATTAAATGGTGCTTTGTATCAGTCATTCTACTACTGTATAGCCTGGTTGTTATTAAATGGTGCTTTGTATCAGTCATTCTACTACTGTATAGCCTGGTTGTTAGTGTTGTTATTAAATGGTGCTTTGTATCAGTCATTCTACTACTGTATAGCCTGGTTGTTGTTATTAAATGGTGCTTTGTATCAGTCATTCTACTACTGTATAGCCTGGTTGTTAGTGTTGTTATTAAATGGTGCTTTGTATCAGTCATTCTACTACTGTATAGCCTGGTTGTTAGTGTTGTTATTAAATGGTGCTTTGTATCAGTCATTCTACTACTGTATAGCCTGGTTGTTAGTGTTGTTATTAAATGGTGCTTTGTATCAGTCATTCTACTACTGTATAGCCTGGTTGTTGTTATTAAATGGTGCTTTGTATCAGTCATTCTACTACTGTATAGCCTGGTTGTTGTTATTAAATGGTGCTTTGTATCAGTCATTCTACTACTGTATAGCCTGGTTGTTGTTATTAAATGGTGCTTTGTATCAGTCATTCTACTACTGTATAGCCTGGTTGTTAGTGTTGTTATTAAATGGTGCTTTGTATCAGTCATTCTACTACTGTATAGCCTGGTTGTTGTTATTAAATGGTGCTTTGTATCAGTCATTCTACTACTGTATAGCCTGGTTGTTAGTGTTGTTATTAAATGGTGCTTTGTATCAGTCATTCTACTACTGTATAGCCTGGTTGTTGTTATTAAATGGTGCTTTGTATCAGTCATTCTACTACTGTATAGCCTGGTTGTTGTTATTAAATGGTGCTTTGTATCAGTCATTCTACTACTGTATAGCCTGGTTGTTGTTATTAAATGGTGCTTTGTATCAGTCATTCTACTACTGTATAGCCTGGTTGTTAGTGTTGTTATTAAATGGTGCTTTGTATCAGTCATTCTACTACTGTATAGCCTGGTTGTTGTGTTGTTAAATGGTGCTTTGTATCAGTCATTCTACTACTGTATAGCCTGGTTGTTGTTATTAAATGGTGCTTTGTATCAGTCATTCTACTACTGTATAGCCTGGTTGTTGTTATTAAATGGTGCTTTGTATCAGTCATTCTACTACTGTATAGCCTGGTTGTTGTTATTAAATGGTGCTTTGTATCAGTCATTCTACTACTGTATAGCCTGGTTGTTGTTATTAAATGGTGCTTTGTATCAGTCATTCTACTACTGTATAGCCTGGTTGTTAGTGTTGTTATTAAATGGTGCTTTGTATCAGTCATTCTACTACTGTATAGCCTGGTTGTTGTTATTAAATGGTGCTTTGTATCAGTCATTCTACTACTGTATAGCCTGGTTGTTGTTATTAAATGGTGCTTTGTATCAGTCATTCTACTACTGTATAGCCTGGTTGTTGTTATTAAATGGTGCTTTGTATCAGTCATTCTACTACTGTATAGCCTGGTTGTTGTTATTAAATGGTGCTTTGTATCAGTCATTCTACTACTGTATAGCCTGGTTGTTGTTATTAAATGGTGCTTTGTATCAGTCATTCTACTACTGTATAGCCTGGTTGTTAGTGTTGTTATTAAATGGTGCTTTGTATCAGTCATTCTACTACTGTATAGCCTGGTTGTTGTTATTAAATGGTGCTTTGTATCAGTCATTCTACTACTGTATAGCCTGGTTGTTGTTATTAAATGGTGCTTTGTATCAGTCATTCTACTACTGTATAGCCTGGTTGTTGTTATTAAATGGTGCTTTGTATCAGTCATTCTACTACTGTATAGCCTGGTTGTTAGTGTTGTTATTAAATGGTGCTTTGTATCAGTCATTCTACTACTGTATAGCCTGGTTGTTGTTATTAAATGGTGCTTTGTATCAGTCATTCTACTACTGTATAGCCTGGTTGTTGTTATTAAATGGTGCTTTGTATCAGTCATTCTACTACTGTATAGCCTGGTTGTTGTTATTAAATGGTGCTTTGTATCAGTCATTCTACTACTGTATAGCCTGGTTGTTAGTGTTGTTATTAAATGGTGCTTTGTATCAGTCATTCTACTACTGTATAGCCTGGTTGTTAGTGTTGTTATTAAATGGTGCTTTGTATCAGTCATTCTACTACTGTATAGCCTGGTTGTTGTTATTAAATGGTGCTTTGTATCAGTCATTCTACTACTGTATAGCCTGGTTGTTGTTATTAAATGGTGCTTTGTATCAGTCATTCTACTACTGTATAGCCTGGTTGTTGTTATTAAATGGTGCTTTGTATCAGTCATTCTACTACTGTATAGCCTGGTTGTTAGTGTTGTTATTAAATGGTGCTTTGTATCAGTCATTCTACTACTGTATAGCCTGGTTGTTGTTATTAAATGGTGCTTTGTATCAGTCATTCTACTACTGTATAGCCTGGTTGTTGTTATTAAATGGTGCTTTGTATCAGTCATTCTACTACTGTATAGCCTGGTTGTTAGTGTTGTTATTAAATGGTGCTTTGTATCAGTCATTCTACTACTGTATAGCCTGGTTGTTGTTATTAAATGGTGCTTTGTATCAGTCATTCTACTACTGTATAGCCTGGTTGTTGTTATTAAATGGTGCTTTGTATCAGTCATTCTACTACTGTATAGCCTGGTTGTTGTTATTAAATGGTGCTTTGTATCAGTCATTCTACTACTGTATAGCCTGGTTGTTGTTATTAAATGGTGCTTTGTATCAGTCATTCTACTACTGTATAGCCTGGTTGTTAGTTGTTATTAAATGGTGCTTTGTATCAGTCATTCTACTACTGTATAGCCTGGTTGTTGTTATTAAATGGTGCTTTGTATCAGTCATTCTACTACTGTATAGCCTGGTTGTTGTTATTAAATGGTGCTTTGTATCAGTCATTCTACTACTGTATAGCCTGGTTGTTGTTATTAAATGGTGCTTTGTATCAGTCATTCTACTACTGTATAGCCTGGTTGTTGTTATTAAATGGTGCTTTGTATCAGTCATTCTACTACTGTATAGCCTGGTTGTTGTTATTAAATGGTGCTTTGTATCAGTCATTCTACTACTGTATAGCCTGGTTGTTAGTGTTGTTATTAAATGGTGCTTTGTATCAGTCATTCTACTACTGTATAGCCTGGTTGTTGTTATTAAATGGTGCTTTGTATCAGTCATTCTACTACTGTATAGCCTGGTTGTTGTTATTAAATGGTGCTTTGTATCAGTCATTCTACTACTGTATAGCCTGGTTGTTGTTATTAAATGGTGCTTTGTATCAGTCATTCTACTACTGTATAGCCTGGTTGTTGTTATTAAATGGTGCTTTGTATCAGTCATTCTACTACTGTATAGCCTGGTTGTTGTTATTAAATGGTGCTTTGTATCAGTCATTCTACTACTGTATAGCCTGGTTGTTGTTATTAAATGGTGCTTTGTATCAGTCATTCTACTACTGTATAGCCTGGTTGTTGTTATTAAATGGTGCTTTGTATCAGTCATTCTACTACTGTATAGCCTGGTTGTTGTTATTAAATGGTGCTTTGTATCAGTCATTCTACTACTGTATAGCCTGGTTGTTAGTGTTGTTATTAAATGGTGCTTTGTATCAGTCATTCTACTACTGTATAGCCTGGTTGTTAGTGTTGTTATTAAATGGTGCTTTGTATCAGTCATTCTACTACTGTATAGCCTGGTTGTTGTTATTAAATGGTGCTTTGTATCAGTCATTCTACTACTGTATAGCCTGGTTGTTGTTATTAAATGGTGCTTTGTATCAGTCATTCTACTACTGTATAGCCTGGTTGTTGTTATTAAATGGTGCTTTGTATCAGTCATTCTACTACTGTATAGCCTGGTTGTTAGTGTTGTTATTAATGGTGCTTTGTATCAGTCATTCTACTACTGTATAGCCTGGTTGTTGTTATTAAATGGTGCTTTGTATCAGTCATTCTACTACTGTATAGCCTGGTTGTTGTTATTAAATGGTGCTTTGTATCAGTCATTCTACTACTGTATAGCCTGGTTGTTAGTGTTGTTATTAAATGGTGCTTTGTATCAGTCATTCTACTACTGTATAGCCTGGTTGTTAGTGTTGTTATTAAATGGTGCTTTGTATCAGTCATTCTACTACTGTATAGCCTGGTTGTTGTTATTAAATGGTGCTTTGTATCAGTCATTCTACTACTGTATAGCCTGGTTGTTAGTGTTGTTATTAAATGGTGCTTTGTATCAGTCATTCTACTACTGTATAGCCTGGTTGTTAGTGTTGTTATTAAATGGTGCTTTGTATCAGTCATTCTACTACTGTATAGCCTGGTTGTTGTTATTAAATGGTGCTTTGTATCAGTCATTCTACTACTGTATAGCCTGGTTGTTAGTGTTGTTATTAAATGGTGCTTTGTATCAGTCATTCTACTACTGTATAGCCTGGTTGTTGTTATTAAATGGTGCTTTGTATCAGTCATTCTACTACTGTATAGCCTGGTTGTTAGTGTTGTTATTAAATGGTGCTTTGTATCAGTCATTCTACTACTGTATAGCCTGGTTGTTAGTGTTGTTATTAAATGGTGCTTTGTATCAGTCATTCTACTACTGTATAGCCTGGTTGTTGTTATTAAATGGTGCTTTGTATCAGTCATTCTACTACTGTATAGCCTGGTTGTTAGTGTTGTTATTAAATGGTGCTTTGTATCAGTCATTCTACTACTGTATAGCCTGGTTGTTAGTGTTGTTATTAAATGGTGCTTTGTATCAGTCATTCTACTACTGTATAGCCTGGTTGTTGTTATTAAATGGTGCTTTGTATCAGTCATTCTACTACTGTATAGCCTGGTTGTTGTTATTAAATGGTGCTTTGTATCAGTCATTCTACTACTGTATAGCCTGGTTGTTGTTATTAAATGGTGCTTTGTATCAGTCATTCTACTACTGTATAGCCTGGTTGTTAGTGTTGTTATTAAATGGTGCTTTGTATCAGTCATTCTACTACTGTATAGCCTGGTTGTTGTTATTAAATGGTGCTTTGTATCAGTCATTCTACTACTGTATAGCCTGGTTGTTGTTATTAAATGGTGCTTTGTATCAGTCATTCTACTACTGTATAGCCTGGTTGTTGTTATTAAATGGTGCTTTGTATCAGTCATTCTACTACTGTATAGCCTGGTTGTTAGTGTTGTTATTAAATGGTGCTTTGTATCAGTCATTCTACTACTGTATAGCCTGGTTGTTGTTATTAAATGGTGCTTTGTATCAGTCATTCTACTACTGTATAGCCTGGTTGTTATTAAATGGTGCTTTGTATCAGTCATTCTACTACTGTATAGCCTGGTTGTTGTTATTAAATGGTGCTTTGTATCAGTCATTCTACTACTGTATAGCCTGGTTGTTGTTATTAAATGGTGCTTTGTATCAGTCATTCTACTACTGTATAGCCTGGTTGTTGTTATTAAATGGTGCTTTGTATCAGTCATTCTACTACTGTATAGCCTGGTTGTTGTTATTAAATGGTGCTTTGTATCAGTCATTCTACTACTGTATAGCCTGGTTGTTGTTATTAAATGGTGCTTTGTATCAGTCATTCTACTACTGTATAGCCTGGTTGTTAGTGTTGTTATTAAATGGTGCTTTGTATCAGTCATTCTACTACTGTATAGCCTGGTTGTTGTGTGTTATTAAATGGTGCTTTGTATCAGTCATTCTACTACTGTATAGCCTGGTTGTTGTTATTAAATGGTGCTTTGTATCAGTCATTCTACTACTGTATAGCCTGGTTGTTGTTATTAAATGGTGCTTTGTATCAGTCATTCTACTACTGTATAGCCTGGTTGTTGTTATTAAATGGTGCTTTGTATCAGTCATTCTACTACTGTATAGCCTGGTTGTTGTTATTAAATGGTGCTTTGTATCAGTCATTCTACTACTGTATAGCCTGGTTGTTAGTGTTGTTATTAAATGGTGCTTTGTATCAGTCATTCTACTACTGTATAGCCTGGTTGTTGTTATTAAATGGTGCTTTGTATCAGTCATTCTACTACTGTATAGCCTGGTTGTTATTAAATGGTGCTTTGTATCAGTCATTCTACTACTGTATAGCCTGGTTGTTAGTTTGTTATTAAATGGTGCTTTGTATCAGTCATTCTACTACTGTATAGCCTGGTTGTTGTTATTAAATGGTGCTTTGTATCAGTCATTCTACTACTGTATAGCCTGGTTGTTGTTATTAAATGGTGCTTTGTATCAGTCATTCTACTACTGTATAGCCTGGTTGTTAGTGTTGTTATTAAATGGTGCTTTGTATCAGTCATTCTACTACTGTATAGCCTGGTTGTTGTTATTAAATGGTGCTTTGTATCAGTCATTCTACTACTGTATAGCCTGGTTGTTATTAAATGGTGCTTTGTATCAGTCATTCTACTACTGTATAGCCTGGTTGTTGTTATTAAATGGTGCTTTGTATCAGTCATTCTACTACTGTATAGCCTGGTTGTTGTTATTAAATGGTGCTTTGTATCAGTCATTCTACTACTGTATAGCCTGGTTGTTGTTATTAAATGGTGCTTTGTATCAGTCATTCTACTACTGTATAGCCTGGTTGTTGTTATTAAATGGTGCTTTGTATCAGTCATTCTACTACTGTATAGCCTGGTTGTTGTTATTAAATGGTGCTTTGTATCAGTCATTCTACTACTGTATAGCCTGGTTGTTAGTGTTGTTATTAAATGGTGCTTTGTATCAGTCATTCTACTACTGTATAGCCTGGTTGTTAGTGTTGTTATTAATGGTGCTTTGTATCAGTCATTCTACTACTGTATAGCCTGGTTGTTGTTATTAAATGGTGCTTTGTATCAGTCATTCTACTACTGTATAGCCTGGTTGTTGTTATTAAATGGTGCTTTGTATCAGTCATTCTACTACTGTATAGCCTGGTTGTTGTGTTGTTATTAAATGGTGCTTTGTATCAGTCATTCTACTACTGTATAGCCTGGTTGTTGTTATTAAATGGTGCTTTGTATCAGTCATTCTACTACTGTATAGCCTGGTTGTTGTTATTAAATGGTGCTTTGTATCAGTCATTCTACTACTGTATAGCCTGGTTGTTGTTATTAAATGGTGCTTTGTATCAGTCATTCTACTACTGTATAGCCTGGTTGTTGTTATTAAATGGTGCTTTGTATCAGTCATTCTACTACTGTATAGCCTGGTTGTTGTTATTAAATGGTGCTTTGTATCAGTCATTCTACTACTGTATAGCCTGGTTGTTAGTGTTGTTATTAAATGGTGCTTTGTATCAGTCATTCTACTACTGTATAGCCTGGTTGTTGTTATTAAATGGTGCTTTGTATCAGTCATTCTACTACTGTATAGCCTGGTTGTTGTTATTAAATGGTGCTTTGTATCAGTCATTCTACTACTGTATAGCCTGGTTGTTGTTATTAAATGGTGCTTTGTATCAGTCATTCTACTACTGTATAGCCTGGTTGTTAGTGTTGTTATTAAATGGTGCTTTGTATCAGTCATTCTACTACTGTATAGCCTGGTTGTTGTTATTAAATGGTGCTTTGTATCAGTCATTCTACTACTGTATAGCCTGGTTGTTGTTATTAAATGGTGCTTTGTATCAGTCATTCTACTACTGTATAGCCTGGTTGTTAGTGTTGTTATTAAATGGTGCTTTGTATCAGTCATTCTACTACTGTATAGCCTGGTTGTTGTTATTAAATGGTGCTTTGTATCAGTCATTCTACTACTGTATAGCCTGGTTGTTAGTGTTGTTATTAAATGGTGCTTTGTATCAGTCATTCTACTACTGTATAGCCTGGTTGTTGTTATTAAATGGTGCTTTGTATCAGTCATTCTACTACTGTATAGCCTGGTTGTTGTTATTAAATGGTGCTTTGTATCAGTCATTCTACTACTGTATAGCCTGGTTGTTGTTATTAAATGGTGCTTTGTATCAGTCATTCTACTACTGTATAGCCTGGTTGTTGTTATTAAATGGTGCTTTGTATCAGTCATTCTACTACTGTATAGCCTGGTTGTTAGTGTTGTTATTAAATGGTGCTTTGTATCAGTCATTCTACTACTGTATAGCCTGGTTGTTAGTGTTGTTATTAAATGGTGCTTTGTATCAGTCATTCTACTACTGTATAGCCTGGTTGTTGTTATTAAATGGTGCTTTGTATCAGTCATTCTACTACTGTATAGCCTGGTTGTTGTTATTAAATGGTGCTTTGTATCAGTCATTCTACTACTGTATAGCCTGGTTGTTGTTATTAAATGGTGCTTTGTATCAGTCATTCTACTACTGTATAGCCTGGTTGTTAGTGTTGTTATTAAATGGTGCTTTGTATCAGTCATTCTACTACTGTATAGCCTGGTTGTTGTTATTAAATGGTGCTTTGTATCAGTCATTCTACTACTGTATAGCCTGGTTGTTGTTATTAAATGGTGCTTTGTATCAGTCATTCTACTACTGTATAGCCTGGTTGTTGTTTGTTATTAAATGGTGCTTTGTATCAGTCATTCTACTACTGTATAGCCTGGTTGTTAGTTATTAAATGGTGCTTTGTATCAGTCATTCTACTACTGTATAGCCTGGTTGTTGTTATTAAATGGTGCTTTGTATCAGTCATTCTACTACTGTATAGCCTGGTTGTGTGTTGTTATTAAATGGTGCTTTGTATCAGTCATTCTACTACTGTATAGCCTGGTTGTTAGTGTTGTTATTAAATGGTGCTTTGTATCAGTCATTCTACTACTGTATAGCCTGGTTGTTGTTATTAAATGGTGCTTTGTATCAGTCATTCTACTACTGTATAGCCTGGTTGTTAGTGTTGTTATTAAATGGTGCTTTGTATCAGTCATTCTACTACTGTATAACCTGGTTGTTGTTATTAAATGGTGCTTTGTATCAGTCATTCTACTACTGTATAGCCTGGTTGTTAGTGTTGTTATTAAATGGTGCTTTGTATCAGTCATTCTACTACTGTATAGCCTGGTTGTTAGTGTTGTTATTAAATGGTGCTTTGTATCAGTCATTCTACTACTGTATAGCCTGGTTGTTGTTATTAAATGGTGCTTTGTATCAGTCATTCTACTACTGTATAGCCTGGTTGTTAGTGTTGTTATTAAATGGTGCTTTGTATCAGTCATTCTACTACTGTATAGCCTGGTTGTTGTTATTAAATGGTGCTTTGTATCAGTCATTCTACTACTGTATAGCCTGGTTGTTGTTATTAAATGGTGCTTTGTATCAGTCATTCTACTACTGTATAGCCTGGTTGTTGTTATTAAATGGTGCTTTGTATCAGTCATTCTACTACTGTATAGCCTGGTTGTTGTTATTAAATGGTGCTTTGTATCAGTCATTCTACTACTGTATAGCCTGGTTGTTAGTGTTTTATTAAATGGTGCTTTGTATCAGTCATTCTACTACTGTATAGCCTGGTTGTTGTTATTAAATGGTGCTTTGTATCAGTCATTCTACTACTGTATAGCCTGGTTGTTGTTATTAAATGGTGCTTTGTATCAGTCATTCTACTACTGTATAGCCTGGTTGTTGTTATTAAATGGTGCTTTGTATCAGTCATTCTACTACTGTATAGCCTGGTTGTTGTGTTGTTATTAATGGTGCTTTGTATCAGTCATTCTACTACTGTATAGCCTGGTTGTTGTTATTAAATGGTGCTTTGTATCAGTCATTCTACTACTGTATAGCCTGGTTGTTATTAAATGGTGCTTTGTATCAGTCATTCTACTACTGTATAGCCTGGTTGTTGTTATTAAATGGTGCTTTGTATCAGTCATTCTACTACTGTATAGCCTGGTTGTTGTTATTAAATGGTGCTTTGTATCAGTCATTCTACTACTGTATAGCCTGGTTGTTGTTATTAAATGGTGCTTTGTATCAGTCATTCTACTACTGTATAGCCTGGTTGTTGTTATTAAATGGTGCTTTGTATCAGTCATTCTACTACTGTATAGCCTGGTTGTTGTTATTAAATGGTGCTTTGTATCAGTCATTCTACTACTGTATAGCCTGGTTGTTAGTGTTGTTATTAATGGTGCTTTGTATCAGTCATTCTACTACTGTATAGCCTGGTTGTTAGTGTTGTTATTAAATGGTGCTTTGTATCAGTCATTCTACTACTGTATAGCCTGGTTGTTGTTATTAAATGGTGCTTTGTATCAGTCATTCTACTACTGTATAGCCTGGTTGTTGTTATTAAATGGTGCTTTGTATCAGTCATTCTACTACTGTATAGCCTGGTTGTTGTGTATTAAATGGTGCTTTGTATCAGTCATTCTACTACTGTATAGCCTGGTTGTTGTTATTAAATGGTGCTTTGTATCAGTCATTCTACTACTGTATAGCCTGGTTGTTGTTATTAAATGGTGCTTTGTATCAGTCATTCTACTACTGTATAGCCTGGTTGTTGTTATTAAATGGTGCTTTGTATCAGTCATTCTACTACTGTATAGCCTGGTTGTTGTTATTAAATGGTGCTTTGTATCAGTCATTCTACTACTGTATAGCCTGGTTGTTGTTATTAAATGGTGCTTTGTATCAGTCATTCTACTACTGTATAGCCTGGTTGTTAGTGTTGTTATTAAATGGTGCTTTGTATCAGTCATTCTACTACTGTATAGCCTGGTTGTTGTTATTAAATGGTGCTTTGTATCAGTCATTCTACTACTGTATAGCCTGGTTGTTGTTATTAAATGGTGCTTTGTATCAGTCATTCTACTACTGTATAGCCTGGTTGTTGTTATTAAATGGTGCTTTGTATCAGTCATTCTACTACTGTATAGCCTGGTTGTTAGTGTTGTTATTAAATGGTGCTTTGTATCAGTCATTCTACTACTGTATAGCCTGGTTGTTGTTATTAAATGGTGCTTTGTATCAGTCATTCTACTACTGTATAGCCTGGTTGTTGTTATTAAATGGTGCTTTGTATCAGTCATTCTACTACTGTATAGCCTGGTTGTTAGTGTTGTTATTAAATGGTGCTTTGTATCAGTCATTCTACTACTGTATAGCCTGGTTGTTGTTATTAAATGGTGCTTTGTATCAGTCATTCTACTACTGTATAGCCTGGTTGTTGTTATTAAATGGTGCTTTGTATCAGTCATTCTACTACTGTATAGCCTGGTTGTTGTTATTAAATGGTGCTTTGTATCAGTCATTCTACTACTGTATAGCCTGGTTGTTGTTATTAAATGGTGCTTTGTATCAGTCATTCTACTACTGTATAGCCTGGTTGTTGTGTTGTTATTAAATGGTGCTTTGTATCAGTCATTCTACTACTGTATAGCCTGGTTGTTAGTGTTGTTATTAAATGGTGCTTTGTATCAGTCATTCTACTACTGTATAGCCTGGTTGTTGTTATTAAATGGTGCTTTGTATCAGTCATTCTACTACTGTATAGCCTGGTTGTTGTTATTAAATGGTGCTTTGTATCAGTCATTCTACTACTGTATAGCCTGGTTGTTGTTATTAAATGGTGCTTTGTATCAGTCATTCTACTACTGTATAGCCTGGTTGTTAGTGTTGTTATTAAATGGTGCTTTGTATCAGTCATTCTACTACTGTATAGCCTGGTTGTTGTTATTAAATGGTGCTTTGTATCAGTCATTCTACTACTGTATAGCCTGGTTGTTGTTATTAAATGGTGCTTTGTATCAGTCATTCTACTACTGTATAGCCTGGTTGTTGTTTGTTATTAAATGGTGCTTTGTATCAGTCATTCTACTACTGTATAGCCTGGTTGTGTGTTATTAAATGGTGCTTTGTATCAGTCATTCTACTACTGTATAGCCTGGTTGTTGTTATTAAATGGTGCTTTGTATCAGTCATTCTACTACTGTATAGCCTGGTTGTTAGTGTTGTTATTAAATGGTGCTTTGTATCAGTCATTCTACTACTGTATAGCCTGGTTGTTGGTGTTGTTATTAAATGGTGCTTTGTATCAGTCATTCTACTACTGTATAGCCTGGTTGTTGTTATTAAATGGTGCTTTGTATCAGTCATTCTACTACTGTATAGCCTGGTTGTTAGTGTTGTTATTAAATGGTGCTTTGTATCAGTCATTCTACTACTGTATAGCCTGGTTGTTGTTATTAAATGGTGCTTTGTATCAGTCATTCTACTACTGTATAGCCTGGTTGTTGTTTGTTATTAAATGGTGCTTTGTATCAGTCATTCTACTACTGTATAGCCTGGTTGTTAGTGTTGTTATTAAATGGTGCTTTGTATCAGTCATTCTACTACTGTATAGCCTGGTTGTTGTTATTAAATGGTGCTTTGTATCAGTCATTCTACTACTGTATAGCCTGGTTGTTGTTGTTATTAAATGGTGCTTTGTATCAGTCATTCTACTACTGTATAGCCTGGTTGTTGTTATTAAATGGTGCTTTGTATCAGTCATTCTACTACTGTATAGCCTGGTTGTTGTTATTAAATGGTGCTTTGTATCAGTCATTCTACTACTGTATAGCCTGGTTGTTGTTATTAAATGGTGCTTTGTATCAGTCATTCTACTACTGTATAGCCTGGTTGTTGTTATTAAATGGTGCTTTGTATCAGTCATTCTACTACTGTATAGCCTGGTTGTTGTTATTAAATGGTGCTTTGTATCAGTCATTCTACTACTGTATAGCCTGGTTGTTGTTATTATTAATGGTGCTTTGTATCAGTCATTCTACTACTGTATAGCCTGGTTGTTGTTATTAAATGGTGCTTTGTATCAGTCATTCTACTACTGTATAGCCTGGTTGTTGTTATTAAATGGTGCTTTGTATCAGTCATTCTACTACTGTATAGCCTGGTTGTTGTTATTAAATGGTGCTTTGTATCAGTCATTCTACTACTGTATAGCCTGGTTGTTGTGTTGTTATTAAATGGTGCTTTGTATCAGTCATTCTACTACTGTATAGCCTGGTTGTTGTTATTAAATGGTGCTTTGTATCAGTCATTCTACTACTGTATAGCCTGGTTGTTGTTATTAAATGGTGCTTTGTATCAGTCATTCTACTACTGTATAGCCTGGTTGTTGTTATTAAATGGTGCTTTGTATCAGTCATTCTACTACTGTATAGCCTGGTTGTTGTTATTAAATGGTGCTTTGTATCAGTCATTCTACTACTGTATAGCCTGGTTGTTGTTATTAAATGGTGCTTTGTATCAGTCATTCTACTACTGTATAGCCTGGTTGTTGTTATTAAATGGTGCTTTGTATCAGTCATTCTACTACTGTATAGCCTGGTTGTTGTTATTAAATGGTGCTTTGTATCAGTCATTCTACTACTGTATAGCCTGGTTGTTGTGTTGTTATTAAATGGTGCTTTGTATCAGTCATTCTACTACTGTATAGCCTGGTTGTTAGTGTTGTTATTAAATGGTGCTTTGTATCAGTCATTCTACTACTGTATAGCCTGGTTGTTGTTATTAAATGGTGCTTTGTATCAGTCATTCTACTACTGTATAGCCTGGTTGTTGTTATTAAATGGTGCTTTGTATCAGTCATTCTACTACTGTATAGCCTGGTTGTTAGTGTTGTTATTAAATGGTGCTTTGTATCAGTCATTCTACTACTGTATAGCCTGGTTGTTGTTATTAAATGGTGCTTTGTATCAGTCATTCTACTACTGTATAGCCTGGTTGTTGTTGTTATTAAATGGTGCTTTGTATCAGTCATTCTACTACTGTATAGCCTGGTTGTTGTTATTAAATGGTGCTTTGTATCAGTCATTCTACTACTGTATAGCCTGGTTGTTGTTATTAAATGGTGCTTTGTATCAGTCATTCTACTACTGTATAGCCTGGTTGTTGTTATTAAATGGTGCTTTGTATCAGTCATTCTACTACTGTATAGCCTGGTTGTTGTTATTAAATGGTGCTTTGTATCAGTCATTCTACTACTGTATAGCCTGGTTGTGTGTTATTAAATGGTGCTTTGTATCAGTCATTCTACTACTGTATAGCCTGGTTGTTGTTGTTATTAAATGGTGCTTTGTATCAGTCATTCTACTACTGTATAGCCTGGTTGTTGTTATTAAATGGTGCTTTGTATCAGTCATTCTACTACTGTATAGCCTGGTTGTTGTTATTAAATGGTGCTTTGTATCAGTCATTCTACTACTGTATAGCCTGGTTGTTGTTATTAAATGGTGCTTTGTATCAGTCATTCTACTACTGTATAGCCTGGTTGTTAGTGTTGTTATTAAATGGTGCTTTGTATCAGTCATTCTACTACTGTATAGCCTGGTTGTTGTTATTAAATGGTGCTTTGTATCAGTCATTCTACTACTGTATAGCCTGGTTGTTGTTATTAAATGGTGCTTTGTATCAGTCATTCTACTACTGTATAGCCTGGTTGTTGTTATTAAATGGTGCTTTGTATCAGTCATTCTACTACTGTATAGCCTGGTTGTTAGTGTTGTTATTAAATGGTGCTTTGTATCAGTCATTCTACTACTGTATAGCCTGGTTGTTGTTATTAAATGGTGCTTTGTATCAGTCATTCTACTACTGTATAGCCTGGTTGTGTTATTAAATGGTGCTTTGTATCAGTCATTCTACTACTGTATAGCCTGGTTGTTGTTATTAAATGGTGCTTTGTATCAGTCATTCTACTACTGTATAGCCTGGTTGTTGTTATTAAATGGTGCTTTGTATCAGTCATTCTACTACTGTATAGCCTGGTTGTTGTTATTAAATGGTGCTTTGTATCAGTCATTCTACTACTGTATAGCCTGGTTGTTGTTATTAAATGGTGCTTTGTATCAGTCATTCTACTACTGTATAGCCTGGTTGTTGTTATTAAATGGTGCTTTGTATCAGTCATTCTACTACTGTATAGCCTGGTTGTTAGTGTTGTTATTAAATGGTGCTTTGTATCAGTCATTCTACTACTGTATAGCCTGGTTGTTGTTATTAAATGGTGCTTTGTATCAGTCATTCTACTACTGTATAGCCTGGTTGTTGTTATTAA
Source organism: Oncorhynchus kisutch (assembly GCF_002021735.2). Classification (NCBI taxonomy): domain Eukaryota; kingdom Metazoa; phylum Chordata; class Actinopteri; order Salmoniformes; family Salmonidae; genus Oncorhynchus; species Oncorhynchus kisutch. The sequence goes on from NW_022262722.1 coordinate 43,110, forward strand.
ATGGTGCTTTGTATCAGTCATTCTACTACTGTATAGCCTGGTTGTTGTTATTAAATGGTGCTTTGTATCAGTCATTCTACTACTGTATAGCCTGGTTGTTAGTGTTGTTATTAAATGGTGCTTTGTATCAGTCATTCTACTACTGTATAGCCTGGTTGTTGTTATTGAATGGTGCTTTGTATCAGTCATTCTACTACTGTATAGCCTGGTTGTTATTAAATGGTGCTTTGTATCAGTCATTCTACTACTGTATAGCCTGGTTGTTAGTGTTGTTATTAAATGGTGCTTTGTATCAGTCATTCTACTACTGTATAGCCTGGTTGTTAGTGTTGTTATTAAATGGTGCTTTGTATCAGTCATTCTACTACTGTATAGCCTGGTTGTTGTTATTAAATGGTGCTTTGTATCAGTCATTCTACTACTGTATAACCTGGTTGTTGTTATTAAATGGTGCTTTGTATCAGTCATTCTACTACTGTATAGCCTGGTTGTTGTTATTAAATGGTGCTTTGTATCAGTCATTCTACTACTGTATAGCCTGGTTGTTGTGTTGTTATTAAATGGTGCTTTGTATCAGTCATTCTACTACTGTATAGCCTGGTTGTTGTTATTAAATGGTGCTTTGTATCAGTCATTCTACTACTGTATAGCCTGGTTGTTGTTATTAAATGGTGCTTTGTATCAGTCATTCTACTACTGTATAGCCTGGTTGTTAGTGTTGTTATTAAATGGTGCTTTGTATCAGTCATTCTACTACTGTATAGCCTGGTTGTTGTTATTAAATGGTGCTTTGTATCAGTCATTCTACTACTGTATAGCCTGGTTGTTATTAAATGGTGCTTTGTATCAGTCATTCTACTACTGTATAGCCTGGTTGTTGTTATTAAATGGTGCTTTGTATCAGTCATTCTACTACTGTATAGCCTGGTTGTTGTTATTAAATGGTGCTTTGTATCAGTCATTCTACTACTGTATAGCCTGGTTGTTGTTATTAAATGGTGCTTTGTATCAGTCATTCTACTACTGTATAGCCTGGTTGTTGTTATTAAATGGTGCTTTGTATCAGTCATTCTACTACTGTATAGCCTGGTTGTTGTTATTAAATGGTGCTTTGTATCAGTCATTCTACTACTGTATAGCCTGGTTGTTAGTGTTGTTATTAAATGGTGCTTTGTATCAGTCATTCTACTACTGTATAGCCTGGTTGTTAGTGTTGTTATTAAATGGTGCTTTGTATCAGTCATTCTACTACTGTATAGCCTGGTTGTTGTTATTAAATGGTGCTTTGTATCAGTCATTCTACTACTGTATAGCCTGGTTGTTGTTATTAAATGGTGCTTTGTATCAGTCATTCTACTACTGTATAGCCTGGTTGTTGTTATTAAATGGTGCTTTGTATCAGTCATTCTACTACTGTATAGCCTGGTTGTTGTTATTAAATGGTGCTTTGTATCAGTCATTCTACTACTGTATAGCCTGGTTGTTAGTGTTGTTATTAAATGGTGCTTTGTATCAGTCATTCTACTACTGTATAGCCTGGTTGTTGTTATTAAATGGTGCTTTGTATCAGTCATTCTACTACTGTATAGCCTGGTTGTTATTAAATGGTGCTTTGTATCAGTCATTCTACTACTGTATAGCCTGGTTGTTAGTGTTGTTATTAAATGGTGCTTTGTATCAGTCATTCTACTACTGTATAGCCTGGTTGTTGTTATTAAATGGTGCTTTGTATCAGTCATTCTACTACTGTATAGCCTGGTTGTTGTTATTAAATGGTGCTTTGTATCAGTCATTCTACTACTGTATAGCCTGGTTGTTATTAAATGGTGCTTTGTATCAGTCATTCTACTACTGTATAGCCTGGTTGTTGTTATTAAATGGTGCTTTGTATCAGTCATTCTACTACTGTATAGCCTGGTTGTTGTTATTAAATGGTGCTTTGTATCAGTCATTCTACTACTGTATAGCCTGGTTGTTAGTGTTGTTATTAAATGGTGCTTTGTATCAGTCATTCTACTACTGTATAGCCTGGTTGTTAGTGTTGTTATTAAATGGTGCTTTGTATCAGTCATTCTACTACTGTATAGCCTGGTTGTTGTTATTAAATGGTGCTTTGTATCAGTCATTCTACTACTGTATAGCCTGGTTGTTGTTATTGAATGGTGCTTTGTATCAGTCATTCTACTACTGTATAGCCTGGTTGTTAGTGTTGTTATTAAATGGTGCTTTGTATCAGTCATTCTTCTACTGTATAGCCTGGTTGTTAGTGTTGTTATTGAATGGTGCTTTGTATCAGTCATTCTACTACTGTATAGCCTGGTTGTTGTTATTAAATGGTGCTTTGTATCAGTCATTCTACTACTGTATAGCCTGGTTGTTATTAAATGGTGCTTTGTATCAGTCATTCTACTACTGTATAACCTGGTTGTTGTTATTGAATGGTGCTTTGTATCAGTCATTCTACTACTGTATAGCCTGGTTGTTGTTATTAAATGGTGCTTTGTATCAGTCATTCTACTACTGTATAGCCTGGTTGTTAGTGTTGTTATTAAATGGTGCTTTGTATCAGTCATTCTACTACTGTATAGCCTGGTTGTTATTAAATGGTGCTTTGTATCAGTCATTCTACTACTGTATAGCCTGGTTGTTGTTATTAAATGGTGCTTTGTATCAGTCATTCTACTACTGTATAGCCTGGTTGTTGTTATTAAATGGTGCTTTGTATCAGTCATTCTACTACTGTATAGCCTGGTTGTTAGTGTTGTTATTAAATGGTGCTTTGTATCAGTCATTCTACTACTGTATAGCCTGGTTGTTGTTATTAAATGGTGCTTTGTATCAGTCATTCTACTACTGTATAGCCTGGTTGTTAGTGTTGTTATTAAATGGTGCTTTGTATCAGTCATTCTACTACTGTATAGCCTGGTTGTTGTTATTAAATGGTGCTTTGTATCAGTCATTCTACTACTGTATAGCCTGGTTGTTGTTATTAAATGGTGCTTTGTATCAGTCATTCTACTACTGTATAGCCTGGTTGTTAGTGTTGTTATTAAATGGTGCTTTGTATCAGTCATTCTACTACTGTATAGCCTGGTTGTTGTTATTAAATGGTGCTTTGTATCAGTCATTCTACTACTGTATAGCCTGGTTGTTAGTGTTGTTATTAAATGGTGCTTTGTATCAGTCATTCTACTACTGTATAGCCTGGTTGTTGTTATTAAATGGTGCTTTGTATCAGTCATTCTACTACTGTATAGCCTGGTTGTTGTTATTAAATGGTGCTTTGTATCAGTCATTCTACTACTGTATAGCCTGGTTGTTAGTGTTGTTATTAAATGGTGCTTTGTATCAGTCATTCTACTACTGTATAGCCTGGTTGTTGTTATTAAATGGTGCTTTGTATCAGTCATTCTACTACTGTATAGCCTGGTTGTTGTTATTAAATGGTGCTTTGTATCAGTCATTCTACTACTGTATAGCCTGGTTGTTGTTATTAAATGGTGCTTTGTATCAGTCATTCTACTACTGTATAGCCTGGTTGTTAGTGTGTTATTAAATGGTGCTTTGTATCAGTCATTCTACTACTGTATAGCCTGGTTGTTGTTATTAAATGGTGCTTTGTATCAGTCATTCTACTACTGTATAGCCTGGTTGTTGTTATTAAATGGTGCTTTGTATCAGTCATTCTACTACTGTATAGCCTGGTTGTTAGTGTTGTTATTAAATGGTGCTTTGTATCAGTCATTCTACTACTGTATAGCCTGGTTGTTGTTATTAAATGGTGCTTTGTATCAGTCATTCTACTACTGTATAGCCTGGTTGTTGTTATTAAATGGTGCTTTGTATCAGTCATTCTACTACTGTATAGCCTGGTTGTTATTAAATGGTGCTTTGTATCAGTCATTCTACTACTGTATAGCCTGGTTGTTAGTGTTGTTATTAAATGGTGCTTTGTATCAGTCATTCTACTACTGTATAGCCTGGTTGTTGTTATTAAATGGTGCTTTGTATCAGTCATTCTACTACTGTATAGCCTGGTTGTTAGTGTTGTTATTAAATGGTGCTTTGTATCAGTCATTCTACTACTGTATAGCCTGGTTGTTAGTGTTGTTATTAAATGGTGCTTTGTATCAGTCATTCTACTACTGTATAGCCTGGTTGTTAGTGTTGTTATTAAATGGTGCTTTGTATCAGTCATTCTACTACTGTATAGCCTGGTTGTTGTTATTAAATGGTGCTTTGTATCAGTCATTCTACTACTGTATAGCCTGGTTGTTGTTATTAAATGGTGCTTTGTATCAGTCATTCTACTACTGTATAGCCTGGTTGTTGTTATTAAATGGTGCTTTGTATCAGTCATTCTACTACTGTATAGCCTGGTTGTTAGTGTTGTTATTAAATGGTGCTTTGTATCAGTCATTCTACTACTGTATAGCCTGGTTGTTGTTATTAAATGGTGCTTTGTATCAGTCATTCTACTACTGTATAGCCTGGTTGTTGTTATTAAATGGTGCTTTGTATCAGTCATTCTACTACTGTATAGCCTGGTTGTTGTTATTAAATGGTGCTTTGTATCAGTCATTCTACTACTGTATAGCCTGGTTGTTAGTGTTGTTATTAAATGGTGCTTTGTATCAGTCATTCTACTACTGTATAGCCTGGTTGTTGTTATTAAATGGTGCTTTGTATCAGTCATTCTACTACTGTATAGCCTGGTTGTTATTAAATGGTGCTTTGTATCAGTCATTCTACTACTGTATAGCCTGGTTGTTGTTATTAAATGGTGCTTTGTATCAGTCATTCTACTACTGTATAGCCTGGTTGTTAGTGTTGTTATTAAATGGTGCTTTGTATCAGTCATTCTACTACTGTATAGCCTGGTTGTTGTTATTAAATGGTGCTTTGTATCAGTCATTCTACTACTGTATAGCCTGGTTGTTGTTATTAAATGGTGCTTTGTATCAGTCATTCTACTACTGTATAGCCTGGTTGTTAGTGTTGTTATTAAATGGTGCTTTGTATCAGTCATTCTACTACTGTATAGCCTGGTTGTTGTTATTAAATGGTGCTTTGTATCAGTCATTCTACTACTGTATAGCCTGGTTGTTGTTATTAAATGGTGCTTTGTATCAGTCATTCTACTACTGTATAGCCTGGTTGTTGTTATTAAATGGTGCTTTGTATCAGTCATTCTACTACTGTATAGCCTGGTTGTTAGTGTGTTATTAAATGGTGCTTTGTATCAGTCATTCTACTACTGTATAGCCTGGTTGTTGTTATTAAATGGTGCTTTGTATCAGTCATTCTACTACTGTATAGCCTGGTTGTTATTAAATGGTGCTTTGTATCAGTCATTCTACTACTGTATAGCCTGGTTGTTGTTATTAAATGGTGCTTTGTATCAGTCATTCTACTACTGTATAGCCTGGTTGTTAGTGTTGTTATTAAATGGTGCTTTGTATCAGTCATTCTACTACTGTATAGCCTGGTTGTTGTTATTAAATGGTGCTTTGTATCAGTCATTCTACTACTGTATAGCCTGGTTGTTAGTGTTGTTATTAAATGGTGCTTTGTATCAGTCATTCTACTACTGTATAGCCTGGTTGTTGTTATTAAATGGTGCTTTGTATCAGTCATTCTACTACTGTATAGCCTGGTTGTTGTTATTAAATGGTGCTTTGTATCAGTCATTCTACTACTGTATAGCCTGGTTGTTGTTATTAAATGGTGCTTTGTATCAGTCATTCTACTACTGTATAGCCTGGTTGTTGTTATTAAATGGTGCTTTGTATCAGTCATTCTACTACTGTATAGCCTGGTTGTTGTTATTAAATGGTGCTTTGTATCAGTCATTCTACTACTGTATAGCCTGGTTGTTGTTATTAAATGGTGCTTTGTATCAGTCATTCTACTACTGTATAGCCTGGTTGTTGTTATTAAATGGTGCTTTGTATCAGTCATTCTACTACTGTATAGCCTGGTTGTTGTTATTAAATGGTGCTTTGTATCAGTCATTCTACTACTGTATAGCCTGGTTGTTGTTATTAAATGGTGCTTTGTATCAGTCATTCTACTACTGTATAGCCTGGTTGTTAGTGTTGTTATTAAATGGTGCTTTGTATCAGTCATTCTACTACTGTATAGCCTGGTTGTTGTTATTAAATGGTGCTTTGTATCAGTCATTCTACTACTGTATAGCCTGGTTGTTGTTATTAAATGGTGCTTTGTATCAGTCATTCTACTACTGTATAGCCTGGTTGTTATTAAATGGTGCTTTGTATCAGTCATTCTACTACTGTATAGCCTGGTTGTTAGTGTTGTTATTAAATGGTGCTTTGTATCAGTCATTCTACTACTGTATAGCCTGGTTGTTGTTATTAAATGGTGCTTTGTATCAGTCATTCTACTACTGTATAGCCTGGTTGTTAGTGTTGTTATTAAATGGTGCTTTGTATCAGTCATTCTACTACTGTATAGCCTGGTTGTTAGTGTTGTTATTAAATGGTGCTTTGTATCAGTCATTCTACTACTGTATAGCCTGGTTGTTAGTGTTGTTATTAAATGGTGCTTTGTATCAGTCATTCTACTACTGTATAGCCTGGTTGTTGTGTTGTTATTAAATGGTGCTTTGTATCAGTCATTCTACTACTGTATAGCCTGGTTGTTATTAAATGGTGCTTTGTATCAGTCATTCTACTACTGTATAGCCTGGTTGTTGTTATTAAATGGTGCTTTGTATCAGTCATTCTACTACTGTATAGCCTGGTTGTTGTTATTAAATGGTGCTTTGTATCAGTCATTCTACTACTGTATAGCCTGGTTGTTAGTTGTTATTAAATGGTGCTTTGTATCAGTCATTCTACTACTGTATAGCCTGGTTGTTGTTATTAAATGGTGCTTTGTATCAGTCATTCTACTACTGTATAGCCTGGTTGTTGTGTTATTAAATGGTGCTTTGTATCAGTCATTCTACTACTGTATAGCCTGGTTGTTGTTATTAAATGGTGCTTTGTATCAGTCATTCTACTACTGTATAGCCTGGTTGTTGTTATTAAATGGTGCTTTGTATCAGTCATTCTACTACTGTATAGCCTGGTTGTTAGTGTTGTTATTAAATGGTGCTTTGTATCAGTCATTCTACTACTGTATAGCCTGGTTGTTGTTATTAAATGGTGCTTTGTATCAGTCATTCTACTACTGTATAGCCTGGTTGTTAGTGTTGTTATTAAATGGTGCTTTGTATCAGTCATTCTACTACTGTATAGCCTGGTTGTTAGTGTTGTTAAATGGTGCTTTGTATCAGTCATTCTACTACTGTATAGCCTGGTTGTTAGTGTTGTTATTAATGGTGCTTTGTATCAGTCATTCTACTACTGTATAGCCTGGTTGTTAGTGTTGTTATTAAATGGTGCTTTGTATCAGTCATTCTACTACTGTATAGCCTGGTTGTTGTTATTAAATGGTGCTTTGTATCAGTCATTCTACTACTGTATAGCCTGGTTGTTGTTATTAAATGGTGCTTTGTATCAGTCATTCTACTACTGTATAGCCTGGTTGTTGTTATTAAATGGTGCTTTGTATCAGTCATTCTACTACTGTATAGCCTGGTTGTTAGTGTTGTTATTAAATGGTGCTTTGTATCAGTCATTCTACTACTGTATAGCCTGGTTGTTGTTATTAAATGGTGCTTTGTATCAGTCATTCTACTACTGTATAGCCTGGTTGTTGTTATTAAATGGTGCTTTGTATCAGTCATTCTACTACTGTATAGCCTGGTTGTTGTTATTAAATGGTGCTTTGTATCAGTCATTCTACTACTGTATAGCCTGGTTGTTAGTGTTGTTATTAAATGGTGCTTTGTATCAGTCATTCTACTACTGTATAGCCTGGTTGTTGTTATTAAATGGTGCTTTGTATCAGTCATTCTACTACTGTATAGCCTGGTTGTTATTAAATGGTGCTTTGTATCAGTCATTCTACTACTGTATAGCCTGGTTGTTGTTATTAAATGGTGCTTTGTATCAGTCATTCTACTACTGTATAGCCTGGTTGTTAGTGTTGTTATTAAATGGTGCTTTGTATCAGTCATTCTACTACTGTATAGCCTGGTTGTTGTTATTAAATGGTGCTTTGTATCAGTCATTCTACTACTGTATAGCCTGGTTGTTGTTATTAAATGGTGCTTTGTATCAGTCATTCTACTACTGTATAGCCTGGTTGTTAGTGTTGTTATTAAATGGTGCTTTGTATCAGTCATTCTACTACTGTATAGCCTGGTTGTTGTTATTAAATGGTGCTTTGTATCAGTCATTCTACTACTGTATAGCCTGGTTGTTGTTATTAAATGGTGCTTTGTATCAGTCATTCTACTACTGTATAGCCTGGTTGTGTTGTTATTAAATGGTGCTTTGTATCAGTCATTCTACTACTGTATAGCCTGGTTGTTGTTATTAAATGGTGCTTTGTATCAGTCATTCTACTACTGTATAGCCTGGTTGTTAGTGTTGTTATTAAATGGTGCTTTGTATCAGTCATTCTACTACTGTATAGCCTGGTTGTTGTTATTAAATGGTGCTTTGTATCAGTCATTCTACTACTGTATAGCCTGGTTGTTAGTGTTGTTATTAAATGGTGCTTTGTATCAGTCATTCTACTACTGTATAGCCTGGTTGTTAGTGTTGTTATTAAATGGTGCTTTGTATCAGTCATTCTACTACTGTATAGCCTGGTTGTTAGTGTTGTTATTAAATGGTGCTTTGTATCAGTCATTCTACTACTGTATAGCCTGGTTGTTAGTGTTGTTATTAAATGGTGCTTTGTATCAGTCATTCTACTACTGTATAGCCTGGTTGTTATTAAATGGTGCTTTGTATCAGTCATTCTACTACTGTATAGCCTGGTTGTTGTTATTAAATGGTGCTTTGTATCAGTCATTCTACTACTGTATAGCCTGGTTGTTGTTATTAAATGGTGCTTTGTATCAGTCATTCTACTACTGTATAGCCTGGTTGTTAGTGTTGTTATTAAATGGTGCTTTGTATCAGTCATTCTACTACTGTATAGCCTGGTTGTTGTTATTAAATGGTGCTTTGTATCAGTCATTCTACTACTGTATAGCCTGGTTGTTAGTGTTGTTATTAAATGGTGCTTTGTATCAGTCATTCTACTACTGTATAGCCTGGTTGTTGTTATTAAATGGTGCTTTGTATCAGTCATTCTACTACTGTATAGCCTGGTTGTTGTTATTAAATGGTGCTTTGTATCAGTCATTCTACTACTGTATAGCCTGGTTGTTAGTGTTGTTATTAAATGGTGCTTTGTATCAGTCATTCTACTACTGTATAGCCTGGTTGTTGTTATTAAATGGTGCTTTGTATCAGTCATTCTACTACTGTATAGCCTGGTTGTTAGTGTTGTTATTAAATGGTGCTTTGTATCAGTCATTCTACTACTGTATAGCCTGGTTGTTGTTATTAAATGGTGCTTTGTATCAGTCATTCTACTACTGTATAGCCTGGTTGTTGTTATTAAATGGTGCTTTGTATCAGTCATTCTACTACTGTATAGCCTGGTTGTTAGTGTTGTTATTAAATGGTGCTTTGTATCAGTCATTCTACTACTGTATAGCCTGGTTGTTGTTATTAAATGGTGCTTTGTATCAGTCATTCTACTACTGTATAGCCTGGTTGTTGTTATTAAATGGTGCTTTGTATCAGTCATTCTACTACTGTATAGCCTGGTTGTTAGTGTTGTTATTAAATGGTGCTTTGTATCAGTCATTCTACTACTGTATAGCCTGGTTGTTGTTATTAAATGGTGCTTTGTATCAGTCATTCTACTACTGTATAGCCTGGTTGTTAGTGTTGTTATTAAATGGTGCTTTGTATCAGTCATTCTACTACTGTATAGCCTGGTTGTTGTTATTAAATGGTGCTTTGTATCAGTCATTCTACTACTGTATAGCCTGGTTGTTGTTATTAAATGGTGCTTTGTATCAGTCATTCTACTACTGTATAGCCTGGTTGTTAGTGTTGTTATTAAATGGTGCTTTGTATCAGTCATTCTACTACTGTATAGCCTGGTTGTTGTTATTAAATGGTGCTTTGTATCAGTCATTCTACTACTGTATAGCCTGGTTGTTAGTGTTGTTATTAAATGGTGCTTTGTATCAGTCATTCTACTACTGTATAGCCTGGTTGTTGTTATTAAATGGTGCTTTGTATCAGTCATTCTACTACTGTATAGCCTGGTTGTTGTTATTAAATGGTGCTTTGTATCAGTCATTCTACTACTGTATAGCCTGGTTGTTAGTGTTGTTATTAAATGGTGCTTTGTATCAGTCATTCTACTACTGTATAGCCTGGTTGTTGTTATTAAATGGTGCTTTGTATCAGTCATTCTACTACTGTATAGCCTGGTTGTTGTTATTAAATGGTGCTTTGTATCAGTCATTCTACTACTGTATAGCCTGGTTGTTGTTATTAAATGGTGCTTTGTATCAGTCATTCTACTACTGTATAGCCTGGTTGTTAGTGTGTTATTAAATGGTGCTTTGTATCAGTCATTCTACTACTGTATAGCCTGGTTGTTGTTATTAAATGGTGCTTTGTATCAGTCATTCTACTACTGTATAGCCTGGTTGTTGTTATTAAATGGTGCTTTGTATCAGTCATTCTACTACTGTATAGCCTGGTTGTTAGTGTTGTTATTAAATGGTGCTTTGTATCAGTCATTCTACTACTGTATAGCCTGGTTGTTGTTATTAAATGGTGCTTTGTATCAGTCATTCTACTACTGTATAGCCTGGTTGTTGTTATTAAATGGTGCTTTGTATCAGTCATTCTACTACTGTATAGCCTGGTTGTTATTAAATGGTGCTTTGTATCAGTCATTCTACTACTGTATAGTCTGGTTGTTAGTGTTGTTATTAAATGGTGCTTTGTATCAGTCATTCTACTACTGTATAGCCTGGTTGTTATTATTAAATGGTGCTTTGTATCAGTCATTCTTCTACTGTATAGCCTGGTTGTTAGTGTTGTTATTGAATGGTGCTTTGTATCAGTCATTCTACTACTGTATAGCCTGGTTGTTAGTGTTGTTATTAAATGGTGCTTTGTATCAGTCATTCTACTACTGTATAGCCTGGTTGTTAGTGTTGTTATTAAATGGTGCTTTGTATCAGTCATTCTACTACTGTATAGCCTGGTTGTTGTTATTAAATGGTGCTTTGTATCAGTCATTCTACTACTGTATAGCCTGGTTGTTGTTATTAAATGGTGCTTTGTATCAGTCATTCTACTACTGTATAGCCTGGTTGTTGTTATTAAATGGTGCTTTGTATCAGTCATTCTACTACTGTATAGCCTGGTTGTTAGTGTTGTTATTAAATGGTGCTTTGTATCAGTCATTCTACTACTGTATAGCCTGGTTGTTGTTATTAAATGGTGCTTTGTATCAGTCATTCTACTACTGTATAGCCTGGTTGTTGTTATTAAATGGTGCTTTGTATCAGTCATTCTACTACTGTATAGCCTGGTTGTTGTTATTAAATGGTGCTTTGTATCAGTCATTCTACTACTGTATAGCCTGGTTGTTAGTGTTGTTATTAAATGGTGCTTTGTATCAGTCATTCTACTACTGTATAGCCTGGTTGTTGTTATTAAATGGTGCTTTGTATCAGTCATTCTACTACTGTATAGCCTGGTTGTTATTAAATGGTGCTTTGTATCAGTCATTCTACTACTGTATAGCCTGGTTGTTGTTATTAAATGGTGCTTTGTATCAGTCATTCTACTACTGTATAGCCTGGTTGTTAGTGTTGTTATTAAATGGTGCTTTGTATCAGTCATTCTACTACTGTATAGCCTGGTTGTTGTTATTAAATGGTGCTTTGTATCAGTCATTCTACTACTGTATAGCCTGGTTGTTGTTATTAAATGGTGCTTTGTATCAGTCATTCTACTACTGTATAGCCTGGTTGTTAGTGTTGTTATTAAATGGTGCTTTGTATCAGTCATTCTACTACTGTATAGCCTGGTTGTTGTTATTAAATGGTGCTTTGTATCAGTCATTCTACTACTGTATAGCCTGGTTGTTGTTATTAAATGGTGCTTTGTATCAGTCATTCTACTACTGTATAGCCTGGTTGTTGTTATTAAATGGTGCTTTGTATCAGTCATTCTACTACTGTATAGCCTGGTTGTTAGTGTGTTATTAAATGGTGCTTTGTATCAGTCATTCTACTACTGTATAGCCTGGTTGTTGTTATTAAATGGTGCTTTGTATCAGTCATTCTACTACTGTATAGCCTGGTTGTTGTTATTAAATGGTGCTTTGTATCAGTCATTCTACTACTGTATAGCCTGGTTGTTAGTGTTGTTATTAAATGGTGCTTTGTATCAGTCATTCTACTACTGTATAGCCTGGTTGTTGTTATTAAATGGTGCTTTGTATCAGTCATTCTACTACTGTATAGCCTGGTTGTTGTTATTAAATGGTGCTTTGTATCAGTCATTCTACTACTGTATAGCCTGGTTGTTGTTATTAAATGGTGCTTTGTATCAGTCATTCTACTACTGTATAGCCTGGTTGTTGTTATTAAATGGTGCTTTGTATCAGTCATTCTACTACTGTATAGCCTGGTTGTTAGTGTTGTTATTAAATGGTGCTTTGTATCAGTCATTCTACTACTGTATAGCCTGGTTGTTAGTGTTGTTATTAAATGGTGCTTTGTATCAGTCATTCTACTACTGTATAGCCTGGTTGTTGTTATTAAATGGTGCTTTGTATCAGTCATTCTACTACTGTATAGCCTGGTTGTTGTTATTAAATGGTGCTTTGTATCAGTCATTCTACTACTGTATAGCCTGGTTGTTGTTATTAAATGGTGCTTTGTATCAGTCATTCTACTACTGTATAGCCTGGTTGTTGTTATTAAATGGTGCTTTGTATCAGTCATTCTACTACTGTATAGCCTGGTTGTTAGTGTTGTTATTAAATGGTGCTTTGTATCAGTCATTCTACTACTGTATAGCCTGGTTGTTGTTATTAAATGGTGCTTTGTATCAGTCATTCTACTACTGTATAGCCTGGTTGTTATTAAATGGTGCTTTGTATCAGTCATTCTACTACTGTATAGCCTGGTTGTTAGTGTTGTTATTAAATGGTGCTTTGTATCAGTCATTCTACTACTGTATAGCCTGGTTGTTGTTATTAAATGGTGCTTTGTATCAGTCATTCTACTACTGTATAGCCTGGTTGTTGTTATTAAATGGTGCTTTGTATCAGTCATTCTACTACTGTATAGCCTGGTTGTTATTAAATGGTGCTTTGTATCAGTCATTCTACTACTGTATAGCCTGGTTGTTGTTATTAAATGGTGCTTTGTATCAGTCATTCTACTACTGTATAGCCTGGTTGTTGTTATTAAATGGTGCTTTGTATCAGTCATTCTACTACTGTATAGCCTGGTTGTTAGTGTTGTTATTAAATGGTGCTTTGTATCAGTCATTCTACTACTGTATAGCCTGGTTGTTGGTGTTGTTATTAAATGGTGCTTTGTATCAGTCATTCTACTACTGTATAGCCTGGTTGTTGTTATTAAATGGTGCTTTGTATCAGTCATTCTACTACTGTATAGCCTGGTTGTTGTTATTAAATGGTGCTTTGTATCAGTCATTCTACTACTGTATAGCCTGGTTGTTAGTTTGTTATTAAATGGTGCTTTGTATCAGTCATTCTTCTACTGTATAGCCTGGTTGTTAGTGTTGTTATTAAATGGTGCTTTGTATCAGTCATTCTACTACTGTATAGCCTGGTTGTTGTTATTAAATGGTGCTTTGTATCAGTCATTCTACTACTGTATAGCCTGGTTGTTAGTGTTGTTATTGAATGGTGCTTTGTATCAGTCATTCTACTACTGTATAGCCTGGTTGTTATTAAATGGTGCTTTGTATCAGTCATTCTACTACTGTATAGCCTGGTTGTTGTTATTAAATGGTGCTTTGTATCAGTCATTCTACTACTGTATAGCCTGGTTGTTGTTATTAAATGGTGCTTTGTATCAGTCATTCTACTACTGTATAGCCTGGTTGTTAGTGTTGTTATTAAATGGTGCTTTGTATCAGTCATTCTACTACTGTATAGCCTGGTTGTTGTTATTAAATGGTGCTTTGTATCAGTCATTCTACTACTGTATAGCCTGGTTGTTAGTGTTGTTATTAAATGGTGCTTTGTATCAGTCATTCTACTACTGTATAGCCTGGTTGTTGTTATTAAATGGTGCTTTGTATCAGTCATTCTACTACTGTATAGCCTGGTTGTTGTTATTAAATGGTGCTTTGTATCAGTCATTCTACTACTGTATAGCCTGGTTGTTAGTGTTGTTATTAAATGGTGCTTTGTATCAGTCATTCTACTACTGTATAGCCTGGTTGTTGTTATTAAATGGTGCTTTGTATCAGTCATTCTACTACTGTATAGCCTGGTTGTTAGTGTTGTTATTAAATGGTGCTTTGTATCAGTCATTCTACTACTGTATAGCCTGGTTGTTGTTATTAAATGGTGCTTTGTATCAGTCATTCTACTACTGTATAGCCTGGTTGTTGTTATTAAATGGTGCTTTGTATCAGTCATTCTACTACTGTATAGCCTGGTTGTTAGTGTTGTTATTAAATGGTGCTTTGTATCAGTCATTCTACTACTGTATAGCCTGGTTGTTGTTATTAAATGGTGCTTTGTATCAGTCATTCTACTACTGTATAGCCTGGTTGTTGTTATTAAATGGTGCTTTGTATCAGTCATTCTACTACTGTATAGCCTGGTTGTTGTTATTAAATGGTGCTTTGTATCAGTCATTCTACTACTGTATAGCCTGGTTGTTAGTGTGTTATTAAATGGTGCTTTGTATCAGTCATTCTACTACTGTATAGCCTGGTTGTTGTTATTAAATGGTGCTTTGTATCAGTCATTCTACTACTGTATAGCCTGGTTGTTGTTATTAAATGGTGCTTTGTATCAGTCATTCTACTACTGTATAGCCTGGTTGTTAGTGTTGTTATTAAATGGTGCTTTGTATCAGTCATTCTACTACTGTATAGCCTGGTTGTTGTTATTAAATGGTGCTTTGTATCAGTCATTCTACTACTGTATAGCCTGGTTGTTGTTATTAAATGGTGCTTTGTATCAGTCATTCTACTACTGTATAGCCTGGTTGTTATTAAATGGTGCTTTGTATCAGTCATTCTACTACTGTATAGCCTGGTTGTTAGTGTTGTTATTAAATGGTGCTTTGTATCAGTCATTCTACTACTGTATAGCCTGGTTGTTGTTATTAAATGGTGCTTTGTATCAGTCATTCTACTACTGTATAGCCTGGTTGTTAGTGTTGTTATTAAATGGTGCTTTGTATCAGTCATTCTACTACTGTATAGCCTGGTTGTTAGTGTTGTTATTAAATGGTGCTTTGTATCAGTCATTCTACTACTGTATAGCCTGGTTGTTAGTGTTGTTATTAAATGGTGCTTTGTATCAGTCATTCTACTACTGTATAGCCTGGTTGTTGTTATTAAATGGTGCTTTGTATCAGTCATTCTACTACTGTATAGCCTGGTTGTTGTTATTAAATGGTGCTTTGTATCAGTCATTCTACTACTGTATAGCCTGGTTGTTGTTATTAAATGGTGCTTTGTATCAGTCATTCTACTACTGTATAGCCTGGTTGTTAGTGTTGTTATTAAATGGTGCTTTGTATCAGTCATTCTACTACTGTATAGCCTGGTTGTTGTTATTAAATGGTGCTTTGTATCAGTCATTCTACTACTGTATAGCCTGGTTGTTGTTATTAAATGGTGCTTTGTATCAGTCATTCTACTACTGTATAGCCTGGTTGTTGTTATTAAATGGTGCTTTGTATCAGTCATTCTACTACTGTATAGCCTGGTTGTTAGTGTTGTTATTAAATGGTGCTTTGTATCAGTCATTCTACTACTGTATAGCCTGGTTGTTGTTATTAAATGGTGCTTTGTATCAGTCATTCTACTACTGTATAGCCTGGTTGTTTTTAAATGGTGCTTTGTATCAGTCATTCTACTACTGTATAGCCTGGTTGTTGTTATTAAATGGTGCTTTGTATCAGTCATTCTACTACTGTATAGCCTGGTTGTTAGTGTTGTTATTAAATGGTGCTTTGTATCAGTCATTCTACTACTGTATAGCCTGGTTGTTGTTATTAAATGGTGCTTTGTATCAGTCATTCTACTACTGTATAGCCTGGTTGTTGTTATTAAATGGTGCTTTGTATCAGTCATTCTACTACTGTATAGCCTGGTTGTTAGTGTTGTTATTAAATGGTGCTTTGTATCAGTCATTCTACTACTGTATAGCCTGGTTGTTGTTATTAAATGGTGCTTTGTATCAGTCATTCTACTACTGTATAGCCTGGTTGTTGTTATTAAATGGTGCTTTGTATCAGTCATTCTACTACTGTATAGCCTGGTTGTTGTTATTAAATGGTGCTTTGTATCAGTCATTCTACTACTGTATAGCCTGGTTGTTAGTGTGTTATTAAATGGTGCTTTGTATCAGTCATTCTACTACTGTATAGCCTGGTTGTTGTTATTAAATGGTGCTTTGTATCAGTCATTCTACTACTGTATAGCCTGGTTGTTATTAAATGGTGCTTTGTATCAGTCATTCTACTACTGTATAGCCTGGTTGTTGTTATTAAATGGTGCTTTGTATCAGTCATTCTACTACTGTATAGCCTGGTTGTTAGTGTTGTTATTAAATGGTGCTTTGTATCAGTCATTCTACTACTGTATAGCCTGGTTGTTGTTATTAAATGGTGCTTTGTATCAGTCATTCTACTACTGTATAGCCTGGTTGTTGTTATTAAATGGTGCTTTGTATCAGTCATTCTACTACTGTATAGCCTGGTTGTTAGTGTTGTTATTAAATGGTGCTTTGTATCAGTCATTCTACTACTGTATAGCCTGGTTGTTGTTATTAAATGGTGCTTTGTATCAGTCATTCTACTACTGTATAGCCTGGTTGTTGTTATTAAATGGTGCTTTGTATCAGTCATTCTACTACTGTATAGCCTGGTTGTTGTTATTAAATGGTGCTTTGTATCAGTCATTCTACTACTGTATAGCCTGGTTGTTGTTATTAAATGGTGCTTTGTATCAGTCATTCTACTACTGTATAGCCTGGTTGTTGTTATTAAATGGTGCTTTGTATCAGTCATTCTACTACTGTATAGCCTGGTTGTTGTTATTAAATGGTGCTTTGTATCAGTCATTCTACTACTGTATAGCCTGGTTGTTGTTATTAAATGGTGCTTTGTATCAGTCATTCTACTACTGTATAGCCTGGTTGTTGTTATTAAATGGTGCTTTGTATCAGTCATTCTACTACTGTATAGCCTGGTTGTTGTTATTAAATGGTGCTTTGTATCAGTCATTCTACTACTGTATAGCCTGGTTGTTAGTGTTGTTATTAAATGGTGCTTTGTATCAGTCATTCTACTACTGTATAGCCTGGTTGTTGTTATTAAATGGTGCTTTGTATCAGTCATTCTACTACTGTATAGCCTGGTTGTTGTTATTAAATGGTGCTTTGTATCAGTCATTCTACTACTGTATAGCCTGGTTGTTATTAAATGGTGCTTTGTATCAGTCATTCTACTACTGTATAGCCTGGTTGTTAGTGTTGTTATTAAATGGTGCTTTGTATCAGTCATTCTACTACTGTATAGCCTGGTTGTTGTTATTAAATGGTGCTTTGTATCAGTCATTCTACTACTGTATAGCCTGGTTGTTAGTGTTGTTATTAATGGTGCTTTGTATCAGTCATTCTACTACTGTATAGCCTGGTTGTTAGTGTGTTATTAAATGGTGCTTTGTATCAGTCATTCTACTACTGTATAGCCTGGTTGTTAGTGTTGTTATTAAATGGTGCTTTGTATCAGTCATTCTACTACTGTATAGCCTGGTTGTTGTTGTTATTAAATGGTGCTTTGTATCAGTCATTCTACTACTGTATAGCCTGGTTGTTATTAAATGGTGCTTTGTATCAGTCATTCTACTACTGTATAGCCTGGTTGTTGTTATTAAATGGTGCTTTGTATCAGTCATTCTACTACTGTATAGCCTGGTTGTTGTTATTAAATGGTGCTTTGTATCAGTCATTCTACTACTGTATAGCCTGGTTGTTAGTGTTGTTATTAAATGGTGCTTTGTATCAGTCATTCTACTACTGTATAGCCTGGTTGTTGTTATTAAATGGTGCTTTGTATCAGTCATTCTACTACTGTATAGCCTGGTTGTTAGTGTTGTTATTAAATGGTGCTTTGTATCAGTCATTCTACTACTGTATAGCCTGGTTGTTGTTATTAAATGGTGCTTTGTATCAGTCATTCTACTACTGTATAGCCTGGTTGTTGTTATTAAATGGTGCTTTGTATCAGTCATTCTACTACTGTATAGCCTGGTTGTTAGTGTTGTTATTAAATGGTGCTTTGTATCAGTCATTCTACTACTGTATAGCCTGGTTGTTGTTATTAAATGGTGCTTTGTATCAGTCATTCTACTACTGTATAGCCTGGTTGTTAGTGTTGTTATTAAATGGTGCTTTGTATCAGTCATTCTACTACTGTATAGCCTGGTTGTTGTTATTAAATGGTGCTTTGTATCAGTCATTCTACTACTGTATAGCCTGGTTGTTGTTATTAAATGGTGCTTTGTATCAGTCATTCTACTACTGTATAGCCTGGTTGTTAGTGTTGTTATTAAATGGTGCTTTGTATCAGTCATTCTACTACTGTATAGCCTGGTTGTTGTTATTAAATGGTGCTTTGTATCAGTCATTCTACTACTGTATAGCCTGGTTGTTGTTATTAAATGGTGCTTTGTATCAGTCATTCTACTACTGTATAGCCTGGTTGTTGTTATTAAATGGTGCTTTGTATCAGTCATTCTACTACTGTATAGCCTGGTTGTTGTTATTAAATGGTGCTTTGTATCAGTCATTCTACTACTGTATAGCCTGGTTGTTGTTATTAAATGGTGCTTTGTATCAGTCATTCTACTACTGTATAGCCTGGTTGTTAGTGTTGTTATTAAATGGTGCTTTGTATCAGTCATTCTACTACTGTATAGCCTGGTTGTTGTTATTAAATGGTGCTTTGTATCAGTCATTCTACTACTGTATAGCCTGGTTGTTATTAAATGGTGCTTTGTATCAGTCATTCTACTACTGTATAGCCTGGTTGTTAGTGTTGTTATTAAATGGTGCTTTGTATCAGTCATTCTACTACTGTATAGCCTGGTTGTTGTTATTAAATGGTGCTTTGTATCAGTCATTCTACTACTGTATAGCCTGGTTGTTGTTATTAAATGGTGCTTTGTATCAGTCATTCTACTACTGTATAGCCTGGTTGTTATTAAATGGTGCTTTGTATCAGTCATTCTACTACTGTATAGCCTGGTTGTTGTTATTAAATGGTGCTTTGTATCAGTCATTCTACTACTGTATAGCCTGGTTGTTGTTATTAAATGGTGCTTTGTATCAGTCATTCTACTACTGTATAGCCTGGTTGTTGTGTTGTTATTAAATGGTGCTTTGTATCAGTCATTCTACTACTGTATAGCCTGGTTGTTAGTGTTGTTATTAAATGGTGCTTTGTATCAGTCATTCTACTACTGTATAGCCTGGTTGTTGTTATTAAATGGTGCTTTGTATCAGTCATTCTACTACTGTATAGCCTGGTTGTTGTTATTAAATGGTGCTTTGTATCAGTCATTCTACTACTGTATAGCCTGGTTGTTGTGTTGTTATTAAATGGTGCTTTGTATCAGTCATTCTACTACTGTATAGCCTGGTTGTTAGTGTTGTTATTAAATGGTGCTTTGTATCAGTCATTCTACTACTGTATAGCCTGGTTGTTGTTATTAAATGGTGCTTTGTATCAGTCATTCTACTACTGTATAGCCTGGTTGTTATTAAATGGTGCTTTGTATCAGTCATTCTACTACTGTATAGCCTGGTTGTTGTTATTAAATGGTGCTTTGTATCAGTCATTCTACTACTGTATAGCCTGGTTGTTGTTATTAAATGGTGCTTTGTATCAGTCATTCTACTACTGTATAGCCTGGTTGTTAGTGTTGTTATTAAATGGTGCTTTGTATCAGTCATTCTACTACTGTATAGCCTGGTTGTTATTAAATGGTGCTTTGTATCAGTCATTCTACTACTGTATAGCCTGGTTGTTGTTATTAAATGGTGCTTTGTATCAGTCATTCTACTACTGTATAGCCTGGTTGTTGTTATTAAATGGTGCTTTGTATCAGTCATTCTACTACTGTATAGCCTGGTTGTTAGTGTTGTTATTAAATGGTGCTTTGTATCAGTCATTCTACTACTGTATAGCCTGGTTGTTGTTATTAAATGGTGCTTTGTATCAGTCATTCTACTACTGTATAGCCTGGTTGTTAGTGTTGTTATTAAATGGTGCTTTGTATCAGTCATTCTACTACTGTATAGCCTGGTTGTTGTTATTAAATGGTGCTTTGTATCAGTCATTCTACTACTGTATAGCCTGGTTGTTGTTATTAAATGGTGCTTTGTATCAGTCATTCTACTACTGTATAGCCTGGTTGTTAGTGTTGTTATTAAATGGTGCTTTGTATCAGTCATTCTACTACTGTATAGCCTGGTTGTTGTTATTAAATGGTGCTTTGTATCAGTCATTCTACTACTGTATAGCCTGGTTGTTAGTGTTGTTATTAAATGGTGCTTTGTATCAGTCATTCTACTACTGTATAGCCTGGTTGTTGTTATTAAATGGTGCTTTGTATCAGTCATTCTACTACTGTATAGCCTGGTTGTTGTTATTAAATGGTGCTTTGTATCAGTCATTCTACTACTGTATAGCCTGGTTGTTAGTGTTGTTATTAAATGGTGCTTTGTATCAGTCATTCTACTACTGTATAGCCTGGTTGTTGTTATTAAATGGTGCTTTGTATCAGTCATTCTACTACTGTATAGCCTGGTTGTTGTTATTAAATGGTGCTTTGTATCAGTCATTCTACTACTGTATAGCCTGGTTGTTGTTATTAAATGGTGCTTTGTATCAGTCATTCTACTACTGTATAGCCTGGTTGTTAGTGTGTTATTAAATGGTGCTTTGTATCAGTCATTCTACTACTGTATAGCCTGGTTGTTGTTATTAAATGGTGCTTTGTATCAGTCATTCTACTACTGTATAGCCTGGTTGTTGTTATTAAATGGTGCTTTGTATCAGTCATTCTACTACTGTATAGCCTGGTTGTTAGTGTTGTTATTAAATGGTGCTTTGTATCAGTCATTCTACTACTGTATAGCCTGGTTGTTGTTATTAAATGGTGCTTTGTATCAGTCATTCTACTACTGTATAGCCTGGTTGTTGTTATTAAATGGTGCTTTGTATCAGTCATTCTACTACTGTATAGCCTGGTTGTTATTAAATGGTGCTTTGTATCAGTCATTCTACTACTGTATAGCCTGGTTGTTAGTGTTGTTATTAAATGGTGCTTTGTATCAGTCATTCTACTACTGTATAGCCTGGTTGTTGTTATTAAATGGTGCTTTGTATCAGTCATTCTACTACTGTATAGCCTGGTTGTTAGTGTTGTTATTAAATGGTGCTTTGTATCAGTCATTCTACTACTGTATAGCCTGGTTGTTAGTGTTGTTATTAAATGGTGCTTTGTATCAGTCATTCTACTACTGTATAGCCTGGTTGTTAGTGTTGTTATTAAATGGTGCTTTGTATCAGTCATTCTACTACTGTATAGCCTGGTTGTTGTTATTAAATGGTGCTTTGTATCAGTCATTCTACTACTGTATAGCCTGGTTGTTGTTATTAAATGGTGCTTTGTATCAGTCATTCTACTACTGTATAGCCTGGTTGTTGTTATTAAATGGTGCTTTGTATCAGTCATTCTACTACTGTATAGCCTGGTTGTTAGTGTTGTTATTAAATGGTGCTTTGTATCAGTCATTCTACTACTGTATAGCCTGGTTGTTGTTATTAAATGGTGCTTTGTATCAGTCATTCTACTACTGTATAGCCTGGTTGTTGTTATTAAATGGTGCTTTGTATCAGTCATTCTACTACTGTATAGCCTGGTTGTTGTTATTAAATGGTGCTTTGTATCAGTCATTCTACTACTGTATAGCCTGGTTGTTAGTGTTGTTATTAAATGGTGCTTTGTATCAGTCATTCTACTACTGTATAGCCTGGTTGTTGTTATTAAATGGTGCTTTGTATCAGTCATTCTACTACTGTATAGCCTGGTTGTTTTTAAATGGTGCTTTGTATCAGTCATTCTACTACTGTATAGCCTGGTTGTTGTTATTAAATGGTGCTTTGTATCAGTCATTCTACTACTGTATAGCCTGGTTGTTAGTGTTGTTATTAAATGGTGCTTTGTATCAGTCATTCTACTACTGTATAGCCTGGTTGTTGTTATTAAATGGTGCTTTGTATCAGTCATTCTACTACTGTATAGCCTGGTTGTTGTTATTAAATGGTGCTTTGTATCAGTCATTCTACTACTGTATAGCCTGGTTGTTAGTGTTGTTATTAAATGGTGCTTTGTATCAGTCATTCTACTACTGTATAGCCTGGTTGTTGTTATTAAATGGTGCTTTGTATCAGTCATTCTACTACTGTATAGCCTGGTTGTTGTTATTAAATGGTGCTTTGTATCAGTCATTCTACTACTGTATAGCCTGGTTGTTGTTATTAAATGGTGCTTTGTATCAGTCATTCTACTACTGTATAGCCTGGTTGTTAGTGTTGTTATTAAATGGTGCTTTGTATCAGTCATTCTACTACTGTATAGCCTGGTTGTTGTTATTAAATGGTGCTTTGTATCAGTCATTCTACTACTGTATAGCCTGGTTGTTATTAAATGGTGCTTTGTATCAGTCATTCTACTACTGTATAGCCTGGTTGTTGTTATTAAATGGTGCTTTGTATCAGTCATTCTACTACTGTATAGCCTGGTTGTTAGTGTTGTTATTAAATGGTGCTTTGTATCAGTCATTCTACTACTGTATAGCCTGGTTGTTGTTATTAAATGGTGCTTTGTATCAGTCATTCTACTACTGTATAGCCTGGTTGTTGTTATTAAATGGTGCTTTGTATCAGTCATTCTACTACTGTATAGCCTGGTTGTTAGTGTTGTTATTAAATGGTGCTTTGTATCAGTCATTCTACTACTGTATAGCCTGGTTGTTGTTATTAAATGGTGCTTTGTATCAGTCATTCTACTACTGTATAGCCTGGTTGTTGTTATTAAATGGTGCTTTGTATCAGTCATTCTACTACTGTATAGCCTGGTTGTTGTTATTAAATGGTGCTTTGTATCAGTCATTCTACTACTGTATAGCCTGGTTGTTGTTATTAAATGGTGCTTTGTATCAGTCATTCTACTACTGTATAGCCTGGTTGTTGTTATTAAATGGTGCTTTGTATCAGTCATTCTACTACTGTATAGCCTGGTTGTTGTTATTAAATGGTGCTTTGTATCAGTCATTCTACTACTGTATAGCCTGGTTGTTGTTATTAAATGGTGCTTTGTATCAGTCATTCTACTACTGTATAGCCTGGTTGTTGTTATTAAATGGTGCTTTGTATCAGTCATTCTACTACTGTATAGCCTGGTTGTTGTTATTAAATGGTGCTTTGTATCAGTCATTCTACTACTGTATAGCCTGGTTGTTAGTGTTGTTATTAAATGGTGCTTTGTATCAGTCATTCTACTACTGTATAGCCTGGTTGTTGTTATTAAATGGTGCTTTGTATCAGTCATTCTACTACTGTATAGCCTGGTTGTTGTTATTAAATGGTGCTTTGTATCAGTCATTCTACTACTGTATAGCCTGGTTGTTATTAAATGGTGCTTTGTATCAGTCATTCTACTACTGTATAGCCTGGTTGTTAGTGTTGTTATTAAATGGTGCTTTGTATCAGTCATTCTACTACTGTATAGCCTGGTTGTTGTTATTAAATGGTGCTTTGTATCAGTCATTCTACTACTGTATAGCCTGGTTGTTAGTGTTGTTATTAAATGGTGCTTTGTATCAGTCATTCTACTACTGTATAGCCTGGTTGTTAGTGTTGTTATTAAATGGTGCTTTGTATCAGTCATTCTACTACTGTATAGCCTGGTTGTTGTGTTGTTATTAAATGGTGCTTTGTATCAGTCATTCTACTACTGTATAGCCTGGTTGTTAGTGTTGTTATTGAATGGTGCTTTGTATCAGTCATTCTACTACTGTATAGCCTGGTTGTTATTAAATGGTGCTTTGTATCAGTCATTCTACTACTGTATAGCCTGGTTGTTGTTATTAAATGGTGCTTTGTATCAGTCATTCTACTACTGTATAGCCTGGTTGTTGTTATTAAATGGTGCTTTGTATCAGTCATTCTACTACTGTATAGCCTGGTTGTTAGTGTTGTTATTAAATGGTGCTTTGTATCAGTCATTCTACTACTGTATAGCCTGGTTGTTGTTATTAAATGGTGCTTTGTATCAGTCATTCTACTACTGTATAGCCTGGTTGTTAGTGTTGTTATTAAATGGTGCTTTGTATCAGTCATTCTACTACTGTATAGCCTGGTTGTTGTTATTAAATGGTGCTTTGTATCAGTCATTCTACTACTGTATAGCCTGGTTGTTGTTATTAAATGGTGCTTTGTATCAGTCATTCTACTACTGTATAGCCTGGTTGTTAGTGTTGTTATTAAATGGTGCTTTGTATCAGTCATTCTACTACTGTATAGCCTGGTTGTTGTTATTAAATGGTGCTTTGTATCAGTCATTCTACTACTGTATAGCCTGGTTGTTAGTGTTGTTATTAAATGGTGCTTTGTATCAGTCATTCTACTACTGTATAGCCTGGTTGTTGTTATTAAATGGTGCTTTGTATCAGTCATTCTACTACTGTATAGCCTGGTTGTTGTTATTAAATGGTGCTTTGTATCAGTCATTCTACTACTGTATAGCCTGGTTGTTAGTGTTGTTATTAAATGGTGCTTTGTATCAGTCATTCTACTACTGTATAGCCTGGTTGTTGTTATTAAATGGTGCTTTGTATCAGTCATTCTACTACTGTATAGCCTGGTTGTTGTTATTAAATGGTGCTTTGTATCAGTCATTCTACTACTGTATAGCCTGGTTGTTGTTATTAAATGGTGCTTTGTATCAGTCATTCTACTACTGTATAGCCTGGTTGTTAGTGTTGTTATTAAATGGTGCTTTGTATCAGTCATTCTACTACTGTATAGCCTGGTTGTTGTTATTAAATGGTGCTTTGTATCAGTCATTCTACTACTGTATAGCCTGGTTGTTGTTATTAAATGGTGCTTTGTATCAGTCATTCTACTACTGTATAGCCTGGTTGTTAGTGTTGTTATTAAATGGTGCTTTGTATCAGTCATTCTACTACTGTATAGCCTGGTTGTTGTTATTAAATGGTGCTTTGTATCAGTCATTCTACTACTGTATAGCCTGGTTGTTGTTATTAAATGGTGCTTTGTATCAGTCATTCTACTACTGTATAGCCTGGTTGTTATTAAATGGTGCTTTGTATCAGTCATTCTACTACTGTATAGCCTGGTTGTTAGTGTTGTTATTAAATGGTGCTTTGTATCAGTCATTCTACTACTGTATAGCCTGGTTGTTGTTATTAAATGGTGCTTTGTATCAGTCATTCTACTACTGTATAGCCTGGTTGTTAGTGTTGTTATTAATGGTGCTTTGTATCAGTCATTCTACTACTGTATAGCCTGGTTGTTAGTGTTGTTATTAAATGGTGCTTTGTATCAGTCATTCTACTACTGTATAGCCTGGTTGTTGTGTGTTATTAATGGTGCTTTGTATCAGTTCATTCTACTACTGGATAGCCTGGTTTGTTGTTATTAAATGGTGCTTTGTATCAGTCATTCTACTACTGTATAGCCTGGTTGTTTATTAAATGGTGCTTTGTATCAGTCATTCTACTACTGTATAGCCTGGTTGTTGTTATTAAATGGTGCTTTGTATCAGTCATTCTACTACTGTATAGCCTGGTTGTTCTGTGTTATTAAATGGTGCTTTGTATCAGTCATTCTACTACTGTATAGCCTGGTTGTTGTTATTAAATGGTGCTTTGTATCAGTCATTCTACTACTGTATAGCCTGGTTGTTTGTTATTAAATGGTGCTTTGTATCAGTCATTCTACTACTGTATAGCCTGGTTGTTGTTATGAATGGTGCTTTGTATCAGTCATTCTACTACTGTATAGCCTGGTTGTTAGGTGTTGTTATTTAAATGGTGCTTTGTATCAGTCATTCTACTACTGTATAGCCTGGTTGTTGTTTATTAAATGGTGCTTTGTATCAGTCATTCTACTACTGTATAGCCTGGTTGTTGTTATTAAATGGTGCTTGTATCAGTCATTCTACTACTGTATTAGCCTGGTGTGTTGTTATTAAATGGTGCTTTGTATCAGTCATTCTACACTGTATAGCCTGGTTGTTAGTGTTGTTATTAAATGGTGCTTTGTATCAGTCATTCTACTACTGTATAGCCTGGTTGGTTGTTATTAAATGGTGCTTTGTATCAGTCATTCTACTACTGTATAGCCTGGTTGTTGTTATTAAATGGTGCTTTGTATCAGTCATTCTACTACTGTATAGCCTGGTTGTGTTGTTATTAAATGGTGCTTTGTATCAGTCATTCTACTACTGTATAGCCTGGTTGTTGTTATTAAATGGTGCTTTGTATCAGTCATTCTACTACTGTATAACCTGGTTGTTGTTATTAAATGGTGCTTTGTATCAGTCATTCTACTACTGTATAGCCTGGTTGTTGTTATTAAATGGTGCTTTGTATCAGTCATTCTACTACTGTATAGCCTGGTTGTTAGTGTTGTTATTGAATGGTGCTTTGTATCAGTCATTCTACTACTGTATAGCCTGGTTGTTGTTATTAAATGGTGCTTGTATCAGTCATTCTACTACTGTATAGCCTGGTTGTTGTTATTTAATGGTGCTTTGTATCAGTCATTCTACTACTGTATAGCCTGGTTTAGTGTGTTATTAAATGTGCTTTGTATCAGTCATTCTACTACTGTTAACCTGGTTGTAGTGTTGTTATTAAATGGTGCTTTGTATCAGTCATTCTTACTACTGTATAGCACTGGTTGTTGTTATAATGGTGCTTTGTATCAGTCATTCTACTACTGTATAGCCGGTTGTTATCAATGGTGCTTTGTATCAGTCATTCTACTACTGTATAAGCCTGGTTGTTGGTTATAAATGGTGCTTTGTATCAGTCATTCTACTACTGTATAGCCTGGTTGATGTGTTATTAAATGGTGCTTTGTATCAGTCATTCTCTACTGTATAGCCTGGTTGTTAGTGTTGTTATTGAATGGTGTTTGTATCAGTCATTCTCTACTGTAAGCCTGGTTGTTGTTATTGAAATGTGCTTTGTATCAGTCATTCTACTACTGTATAGCCTGGTTGTTGTTATTAAATGGTGCTTTGTATCAGTCATTCTACTACTGTATAGCCTGGTTGTTTGTTATTAAATGGTGCTTTGTATCAGTCATTCTACTACTGTATAGCCTGGTTGTTAGTTTGTTATTAAATGGTGCTTTGTATCAGTCATTCTACTACTGTATAGCCTGGTTGTTGTTATTAAATGGTGCTTGTATCAGTCATTCTACTACTGTATAGCCTGGTGTTAGTTTGTTATAAATGGTGCTTTGTATCAGTCATTCTACTACTGTATAGCCTGGTTGTTTGTTATTAATGGTGCTTTGTATCAGTCATTCTACTACTGTATGCCTGGGTTTGTTGTTATTAAATGGTGCTTTGTATCAGTCATTCTACTACTGTATAGCCTGGTTGTTGTTATTAAATGGTGCTTTGTATCAGTCATTCCTACTACTGTATAGCCTGGTTGTTGTTATTAAATGGTGCTTGTATCAGTCATTCTACTACTGTATAGCCTGGTTGTTAGGTTGTTATTTAATGGTGCTTTGTATCAGTCATTCTAACTACTGTATAGCCTGGTTGTTGTTATTAAATGGTGCTTGTATCAGTCCTTCTACTACTGTATAGCCTGGTTGTTTTATTAAATGGTGCTTTGTATCAGTCATTCTACTACTGTATAGCCTGGTTGTTGTTATTAAATGGTGCTTTGTATCAGTCATTCTACTACTGTATAGCCTGGTTGTAGTGTTGTTATTAAATGGTGCGTTGTATCAGTCATTCTACTACTGTATAGCCTGGTGTTGTTATTAAATGGTGCTTTGTATCAGTCATTCTACTACTGTATAGCCTGGTTGTTGGTTATTAAATGGTGCTTTGTATCAGTCTTCTACTACTGTATAGCCTGGTTGTTAGTGTGTATTAAATGGTGCTTTGTATCAGTCATTCTACTACTGTATAGCCTGGTTGTTAGTGTTATTAAATGGTGCTTTGTATCAGTCATTCTACTACTGTATAGCCTGGTTGTTAGTGTTGTTATTAAATGGTGCTTTGTATCAGTCATTCTACTACTGTATAGCCTGGTTGTTGTTATTAAATGGTGCTTTGTATCAGTCATTCTACTACTGTATAGCCTGGTTGTTGTTATTAAATGGTGCTTTGTATCAGTCATTCTACTACTGTATAGCCTGGTTGTTGTTATTAAATGGTGCTTTGTATCAGTCATTCTACTACTGTATAGCCTGGTTGTTGTTATTAAATGGTGCTTTGTATCAGTCATTCTACTACTGTATAGCCTGGTTGTTAGTGTTGTTATTAAATGGTGCTTTGTATCAGTCATTCTACTACTGTATAGCCTGGTTGTTGTTATTAAATGGTGCTTTGTATCAGTCATTCTACTACTGTATAGCCTGGTTGTTATTAAATGGTGCTTTGTATCAGTCATTCTACTACTGTATAGCCTGGTTGTTGTGTTGTTATTAAATGGTGCTTTGTATCAGTCATTCTACTACTGTAATAGCCTGGTTGTTTGTTATTAATGGTGCTTTGTATCAGTCATTCTACTACTGTATAGCCTGGTTGGTTGTTATTAAATGGTGCTTTGTATCAGTCATTCTACTACTGTATAGCCTGGTTGTTAGTGTTTTATTAAATGGTGCTTTGTATCAGTCATTCTACTACTGTATAGCCTGGTTGTTGTTATTAAATGGTGCTTTGTTATCAGTCATTCTACTACTGTATAGCCTGGTTGTTGTTATTAAATGGTGCTTTGTATCAGTCATTCTACTACTGGTATAGCCTGGTTGTGTTATTAAATGGTGCTTTGTATCAGTCATTCTACTACTGTATAGCCTGGTTGTTGTTATTAAATGGTGCTTGTATCAGTCATTCTACTACTGTATAGCCTGGTTGTTGTTATTAAATGGTGCTTTGTATCAGTCATTCTACTACTGTATAGCCTGGTTGTTGTTATTAAATGGTGCTTTGTATCAGTCATTCTACTACTGTATAGCCTGGTTGTTAGTGGTTATTAAATGGTGCTTTGTATCAGTCATTCTACTACTGTATAGCCTGGTTGTTGTTATTAAATGGTGCTTTGTATCAGTCATTCTACTACTGTATAGCCTGGTTGTTAGTAGTTATTAAATGGTGCTTTGTATCAGTCATTCTACTACTGTATAGCCTGGTTGTTGTTATTAATGGTGCTTTGTATCAGTCATTCTACTACTGTATAGCCTGGTGTTGTTAGTGAATGGTGCTTTGTATCAGTCATTCTACTACTGTATAGCCTGGTTGTTGTTATGAATGGTGCTTTGTATCAGTCATTCTACTACTGTATAGCCTGGTTGTTGTATTAAATGGTGCTTTGTATCAGTCATTCTACTACTGTATAACCTGGTTGTTGTTATTAAATGGTGCTTTGTATCAGTCATTCTACGACTGTATAGCCTGGTTGTTGTTATTAAATGGTGCTTTGTATCAGTCATTCTACTACTGTATAACCTGGTTGGTGTTATTAAATGTTGCTTTGTATCAGTCATTCTACTACTGTATAGCCTGGTTGTTGTTATTAAATGGTGCTTTGTATCAGTCATTCTACTACTGTATAGCTGGTTGTTGTTATTAAATGGTGCTTTGTATCAGTCATTCTACTACTGTATAGCCTGGTTGTTGTTATTAAATGGTGCTTTGTATCAGTCATGCTACTACTGTATAACCTGGTTGTTGTTATTAAATGGTGCTTGTAATCAGTCATTCTACTACTGTTATAGCCTGGTTGTTGTTATTAAATGGTGCTTTGTTATCAGTCATCTACTACTGTATAGCCTGGTTGTTGTGTATTAAATGGTGCTTGTATCAGTCATTCTACTACTGTATAGCCTGGTTGTTGTTATTAATGGTGCTTTGTATCAGTCATTCTACTACTGTATAGCCTGGTGTTGTTATTAAATGGTGCTTTGTATCAGTCATTCTACTACTGTATAGCCTGGTTGTTGTTATTAAATGGTGCTTTGTATCAGTCATTCTACTACTGTATAGCCTGGTTGTTGTTATTAAATGGTGCTTTGTATCAGTCATTCTACTACTGTATAGCCTGGTTGTTGTTATTAAATGGTGCTTTGTATCAGTCATTCTACTACTGTATAGCCTGGTTGTTAGTGTTGTTATTAAATGGTGCTTTGTATCAGTCATTCTACTACTGTATAGCCTGGTTGTTGTTATTAAATGGTGCTTTGTATCAGTCATTCTACTACTGTATAGCCTGGTTGTTGTTATTAAATGGTGCTTTGTATCAGTCATTCTACTACTGTATAGCCTGGTTGTTAGTGTTGTTATTAAATGGTGCTTTGTATCAGTCATTCTACTACTGTATAGCCTGGTTGTTGTTATTAAATGGTGCTTTGTATCAGTCATTCTACTACTGTATAGCCTGGTTGTTGTTATTAAATGGTGCTTTGTATCAGTCATTCTACTACTGTATAGCCTGGGTTTGTTGTTATTAAATGGTGCTTTGTAATCAGTCATTCTACTACTGTATAGCCTGTTGTAGTGTTGTTATTAAATGGTGCTTTGTATCAGCATTCTACTACTGTATAGCCTGGTTGTTGATTATTAAATGGTGCTTTGTATCAGTCATTCTACTACTGTATAGCCTGGTGTTAGTGTTTATTAAATGGTGGCTTTGTATCAGTCATTCTACTACTGTATAGCCTGGTTGTTATTATTAAATGGTGCTTTGTATCAGTCATTCTACTACTGTATAGCCTGGTTGTTGTTATGAAATGGTGCTTTGTATCAGTCATTCTACTACTGTATAGCCTGGTTGTTAGTGTTGTTATTAAATGGTGCTTTGTATCAGTCATTCTACTACTGTATAGCCTGGTTGTTGTTATTAAAATGGTGCTTTGTATCAGTCATTCTACTACTGTATAGCCTGGTTGTAGTTGTTATTAAATGTGCTTTGTATCAGTCATTCTACTACTGTATAGCCTGGTTGTTAGTGTTGTTATTGAATGGTGCTTTGTATCAGTCATTCTACTACTGTATAGCCTGGTTGTTATTAAATGGTGCTTTGTATCAGTCATTCTACTACTGTATAGCCTGGTTGTTGTTATTAAATGGTGCTTTGTATCAGTCATTCTACTACTGTATAGCCTGGTTGTTGTTATTAAATGGTGCTTTGTATCAGTCATTCTACTACTGTATAGCCTGGTTGTTGTTATTAAATGGTGCTTTGTATCAGTCATTCTACTACTGTATAACCTGGTTGTTGTTATTAAATGGTGCTTTGTATCAGTCATTCTACTACTGTATAGCCTGGTTGTTGTTTTTATCAAATGGTGCTTTGTATCAGTCATTCTACTACTGTATAGCCTGGTTGTTGTTATTAAATGGTGCTTTGTATCAGTCATTCTACTACTGTATAGCTGGTTGTTAGTGTGTTATAAATGGTGCTTTGTATCAGTCATTCTACTACTGTATAGCCTGGTGTTGTTATTAAATGGTGCTTGTATCAGTCATTATACTACTGTATAGCCTGGTTGGTTGTTATTAAATGGTGCTTGTATCAGTCATTCTACTACTGTATAGCCTGTTGTTAGTGTTGTTATTAAATGGTGCTTTGTATCAGTCATTCTACTACTGTATAGCCTGGTTGTAGTGTGTTATACATGGTGCTTTGTATCAGTCATTCTACTACTGTAAGCCTGGTTGTTTATTAAATGGTGGCTTTGTATCAGTCATTCTACTACTGTATGCCTGGTTGTGTATAAATGGGCTTTCGTCATTCTACTACTGTATAGCCTGGTTGTAGTGTTTATTAAATGGGGCTTTGTATCAGTCATTCTACTACTGTATAACCTGGTTGTTGTTATTAATGGTGCTTTGTATCAGTCATTCTACTACTGTATAGCCTGGTTGTTTGTTATTGAATGGTGCTTTGTATCAGTCATTCTACTACTGTATAGCCTGGTTGTTGTTATTGAATGGTGCTTTGTATCAGTCATTCTACTACTGTATAGCCTGGTTGTTGTTATTAAATGGTGCTTTGTATCAGTCATTCTACTACTGTATAGCCTGGTTGTTATTAAATGGTGCTTTGTATCAGTCATTCTACTACTGTATAGCCTGGTTGTTATTAAATGGTGCTTTGTATCAGTCATTCTACTACTGTATAGCCTGGTTGTTATTAAATGGTGCTTTGTATCAGTCATTCTACTACTGTATAGCCTGGTTGTTGTTATTAAATGGTGCTTTGTATCAGTCATTCTACTACTGTATAGCCTGGTTGTTGTTATTAAATGGTGCTTTGTATCAGTCATTCTACTACTGTATAGCCTGGTTGTTGTTATTAAATGGTGCTTTGTATCAGTCATTCTACTACTGTATAGCCTGGTTGTTGTTATTAAATGGTGCTTTGTATCAGTCATTCTACTACTGTATAGCCTGGTTGTTGTTATTAAATGGTGCTTTGTATCAGTCATTCTACTACTGTATAGCCTGGTTGTTGTTATTAAATGGTGCTTTGTATCAGTCATTCTACTACTGTATAGCCTGGTTGTTGTTATTAAATGTTGCTTTGTATCAGTCATTCTACTACTGTATAGCCTGGTTGTTGTTATTAATGGGTGCTTTGTATCAGTCATTCTACTACTGTATAGCCTGGTTGTTGTTATTAAATGGTGCTTTGTATCAGTCATTCTACTACTGTATAGCCTGGTTGTTGTTATTAAATGGTGCTTTGTATCAGTCATTCTACTACTGTATAGCCTGGTTGTTGTTATTAAATGGTGCTTTGTATCAGTCATTCTACTACTGTATAGCCTGGTTGTTGTTATTAAATGGTGCTTTGTATCAGTCATTCTATCTACTGGATAGCCTGGTTGTTGTTATTAAATGGTGCTTTGTATCAGTCCATTCTACTACTGTATAGCCCTGGTTGTTGTTATTAATGGTGCTTTGTATCAGTCATTCTACTACTGTATAGCCTGGTGTTAGTGTTGTTATTAAATGGTGCTTTGTATCAGGTCATTCTACTACTGTATAGCCTGGTTGTTAGTGTTGTTATTAAATGGTGCTTTGTATCAGTCATTCTACTACTGTATAGCCTGGTTGTGTTATTAAATGGTGCTTTGTATCAGTCATTCTACTACTGTATAGGCCTGGTTGTTATGTTGTTATAAATGGTGCTTTGTATCAGTCATTCTACTACTGTATAGCCTGGTTGTTGTTATTAATGGTGTTTGTATCAGTCATTCTACTACTGTATAGCCTGGTTGTTGTTATTAAATGGTGCTTTGTATCAGTCATTCTACTACGTATAGCCTGTTTGTTCTGGGTTGTAGTGTTTTTATTATTAAATGGTGCTTTGTATCAGTCATTCTACTACTGTATAGCCTGGTTGTTGTGTTATTAAATGGTGCTTTGTATCAGTCATTCTACTACTGTATAGCCTGGTTGTTAGTGTTGTTATTAAATGGTGCTTTGTATCATCATTCTACTACTGTATAGTCCTGGTTGTTAGTGTTAGTTATTGAATGGTGCTTTGTATCAGTCATTCTCTACTGTATAACCTGGTTGTTGTTATTAAATGGTGCTTTGTATCAGTCA
The DNA here is from genome assembly GCF_002021735.2 of Oncorhynchus kisutch. Classification (NCBI taxonomy): domain Eukaryota; kingdom Metazoa; phylum Chordata; class Actinopteri; order Salmoniformes; family Salmonidae; genus Oncorhynchus; species Oncorhynchus kisutch. The sequence continues at coordinate 77,249 of NW_022262722.1, forward strand.
TTCTACTACTGTATAGCCTGGTGTTAGTTGTTTATTAAATGGTGCTTTGGTATCAGTCATTCTACTACTGTATAGCCTGGTTGTTAGTGTTGTTATTAAATGGTGCTTTGTATCAGTCATTCTACTACTGTATAACCTGGTTGTTAGTGTTGTTATTAAATGGTGCTTTGTATCAGTCATTCTACTACTGTATAACCTGGTTGTTAGTGTTGTTATTAAATGGTGCTTTGTATCAGTCATTCTACTACTGTATAGCCTGGTTGTTGTTATTAAATGGTGCTTTGTATCAGTCATTCTACTACTGTATAACCTGGTTGTTAGTGTTGTTATTAAATGGTGCTTTGTATCAGTCATTCTACTACTGTATAGCCTGGTTGTTGTTATTAATGGTGCTTTGTATCAGTCATTCTACTACTGTATAGCCGGTTGTTAGTGTTGTTATTAAATGGTGCTTTGTATCAGTCATTTCTACTACTGTATAGCCTGGTTGTTGTTATTAAATGGTGCTTTGTATCAGTCATTCTACTACTGTATAGCCTGGTTGTTTAGTGTTGTTATTAATGGTGCTTTGTATCAGTCATTCTAACTACTGTATAAGCTGGTTTGTTGTTATTGAATGGTGCTTTGTATCAGTCATTCTACTACTGTATAACCTGGTTGTTGTTATTAATGGTGCTTTGTATCAGTCATTCTACTACTGTCTAGCCTGGTGTTAGTGTTGTATTGAATGGTGCTTTGTATCAGTCATTCTACTACTGTATAGCCTGGTGTTGTTATTAAATGGTGCTTTGTATCAGTCATTCTACTACTGTATAGCCTGTTGTTAGTGTTGTTATTAAATGGTGCTTTGTATCAGTCATTCTACTACTGTATAGCCTGGTTGTTAGTGTTGTTATTGAATGGTGCTTTGTATCAGTCATTCTACTACTGTATAGCCTGGTTGTTAGTGTTGTTATTAAAATGGTGCTTGTATCAGTCATTCTACTACTGTATAGCCTGGTTGTTAGTGTTGTTATTAAATGGTGCTTTGTATCAGTCATTCTACTACTGTATAGCCTGGTTGTTGTTATTAAATGGTGCTTTGTATCAGTCATTCGACTACTGTATAGCCTGGTGTTAGTGTTGTTATTGAATGGTGCTTTGTATCAGTCATTCTACTACTGTATAGCCTGGTTGTTGTTATTAAATGGTGCTTTGTATCAGTCATTCTACTACTGTATAGCCTGGTTGTTAGTGTTGTTATTAAATGGTGCTTTGTATCAGTCATTCTACTACTGTATAGCCTGGTTGTTGTTATTAAATGGTGCTTTGTATCAGTCCATTCTACTACTGGATACCTGGTTGTTGTTACTTGAATGGTGCTTTGTATCAGTCATTCTACTACTGTATAGCTGGTTGTTGTGTTGTGATTAAATGGTGCTTGGTATCAGTCATTCTACTACTGTTAGCCTGGGTTGTTGTTATTAATGGTGCTTTGTATCATCATTCTACTACTGTATAGCCTGGTTGTTGTGTTGTTATTAATGGTGCTTTGTATCAGTCACGCTACTACTGTATACCTGGTTGTTGTTATTGAATGGTGCTTTGTATCAGTCATTCTACTACTGTATAGCCTGGTTTGTTAGTGTTGTTATTAAATGGTGCTTTGTATCAGTCATTCTACTACTGTATAGCCTGGTGTTAGTGTTTGTTATTAAATGGTGCTTTGTATCAGTCATTCTACTACTGTATAGCCTGGTTGTTGTTATTAATGGTGCTTTGTATCAGTCATTCTACTACTGTATAGCCTGGTTGTTAGTGTTGTTATTAAATGGTGCTTTGTATCAGTCATTCTACTACTGTATAGCCTGGTTGTTGTTATTAAATGGTGCTTTGTATCAGTCATTCTACTACTGTATAGCCTGGTTGTTGTTTATTGAAATGGTGCTTTGTATCAGTCATTCTACTACTGTATAGCCTGGTTGTTGTTATTAAATGGTGCTTTGTATCAGTCATTCTACTACTGTATAGCCTGGTTGTTGTTATTAAATGGTGCTTTGTATCAGTCATTCTACTACTGTATAGCCGGTTGTTGTTATTAAATGGTGCTTTGTATCAGTCATTCTACTACTGTATAGCCTGGTTGTTGTTATTAATGGTGCTTTGTATCAGTCATTCTAACTACTGTATAGCCTGGTTGTTGTTATTGAATGGTGCTTTGTATCAGTCATTCTACTACTGTATAGCCTGGTTGTTGTTATTAAATGGTGCTTTGTATCAGTCATTCTACTACTGTATAGCCTGGTTGTTAGTGTGTTATTAAAATGTGTCTTTGGTATCATGCTTTCAGTCTTTCTACTGTAATAGCCTGGGTTGTTAGAGTTGTTATTAAATGGTGGCTTTGTATCAGTCATTCTACTACTGTATAGCCTGGTTGTTAGTGTTGTTATTAAATGGGTGCTTTGTATCAGTCATTCTACTACTGTATAGCCTGGTTGTTGATATTAATGGTGCTTTGTATCAGTCATTCTACTACTTTATAGCCTGGTTGTTAGTGTTGTTTAAATGGGGGCTTTGTATCAGTCATTCTACTACTGTATAGCCTGGTTGTTAGTGTTGGTATTAAATGGTGCTTTGTATCAGTCATCTACTACTGTATAGCCTGTTGTTGTTATTAAATGGTGCTGTGTATCAGTCATTCTTCTACTGTTAGCCTGGTTTGTAGGTTGTTATTAAATGGTGCTTTGTATCATTCATTCTTCTACTGTATAGCCTGGTTGTTGTTATTAATGGTGCTTTGTATCAGTCATTCTTCTACTGTATAGCCTGGTTGTCAGTTGTGTTATTAAATGGTGCTTTGTATCAGTCATTCTACTACTGTATAGCCTGGTTGTTAGTGTTGTTATTAAATGGTGCTTTGTATCAGTCATTCTACTACTGTATAGCCTGGTTGTTGTTATTAAATGTGCTTTGTATCAGTCATTCTACTACTGTATAGCCTGGTTGTTAGTGTTGTTATTAAATGGTGCTTTGTATCAGTCATTCTTCTACTGTATAGCCTGGTTGTTAGTGTTGTTATTAAATGGTGCTTTGTATCAGTCATTCTACTACTGTATAGCCTGGTTGTTAGTGTTGTTATTAAATGGTGCTTTGTATCAGTCATTCTACTACTGTATAGCCTGGTTGTTGATATTAAATGTTGCTTTGTATCAGTCATTCTACTACTTTATAGCCTGGTTGTAGTGTTGTATTAAATGGGGCTTTGTATCAGTCATTCTACTACTGTATAGCCTGGTTGTTAGGTTGTTATTAAATGGTGCTTTGTATCAGTCATTCTACTACTGTATAGCCTGGTTGTTAGTGTTGTTATTAAATGGGGCTTTGTATCAGTCATTCTACTACTGTATAGCCTGGTTGTTATTAAATGGGGCTTTGTATCAAGTCATTCTACTACTGTATAGCCTGGTTGTTAGTGTTGTTATTAATGGTGCTTTGTATCAGTCATTCTTCTACTGTATAGCCTGGTTGTTATTAAATGGGTGCTTTGTATCAGTCATTCTTCTACTGTATAGCCTGGTTGTTAGAGTTGTTATTAAATGGTGCTTGTATCAGTCCATTCTACTACTGTATAGCCTGGTTGTTAGTGTTGTTATTAAATGGTGCTTTGTATCAGTCATTCTACTACTGTATAGCCTGGTTGTTGATATTAAATGGTGCTTTGTATCAGTCATTCTACTACTTTATAGCCTGGTTGTTAGTGTTGTTATTAAATGGGGCTTTGTATCAGTCATTCTACTACTGTATAGCCTGGTTGTTAGTGTTGTTATTAAATGGTGCTTTGTATCAGTCATTCTTCTACTGTATAGCCTGGTTGTTGTTATTAAATGGTGCTTTGTATCAGTCATTCTTCTACTGTATAGCCTGGTTGTCAGTGTGTTATTAAATGGTGCTTTGTATCAGTCTTCTACTACTGTATAGCCTGGTTGTTAGTGTTGTTTTAAATGGTGCTTTGTATCAGTCATTCTACTACTGTATAGCCTGGTTGTTGTTATTAAATGGTGCTTTGTATCAGTCATTCTACTACTGTATAGCCTGGTGTTAGTGTTGTTATTAAATGGTGCTTGTATCAGTCATTCTTCTACTGTATAGCCTGGTTGTTAGTGTTGTTATTAAATGGTGCTTTGTATCAGTCATTCTACTACTGTATAGCCTGGTTGTTAGTGTTGTTATTAAATGGTGCTTTGTATCAGTCATTCTACTACTGTATAGCCTGGTTGTTGATATTAAATGTTGCTTTGTATCAGTCATTCTACTACTTTATAGCCTGGTTGTTAGTGTTGGTTATTAAATGGGGCTTTGTATCAGTCATTCTACTACTGTATAGCCTGGTTGTTAGTGTTGTTATTAAATGGTGCTTTGTATCAGTCATTCTACTACTGTATAGCCTGGTTGTTAGTGTTGTTATTAAATGGGCTTTGTATCAGTCGTTCTACTACTGTATAGCCTGGTTGTTATTAAATGGGGCTTTTGTATCAGTCATTCTACTACTGTATAGCCTGGTTGTTAGTGTTGTTATTAAATGGTGCTTTGTATCAGTCATTCTTCCTACTGTATAGCCTGGTTGTTATTTAATGGTGCTTTGTATCAGTCATTCTTCTACTGTATAGCCTGGTGTTAGAGTTGTTATTAAATGGTGCTTTGTATCAGTCATTCTACTACTGTATAGCCTGGTTGTTAGTGTTGTTATTAAATGGTGCTTTGTATCAGTCATTCTACTACTGTATAGCCTGGTTGTTGATATTAAATGGTGCTTTGGTATCAGTCATTCTACTACTTTATAGCCTGGTTGTTAGTGTTGTATTAAATGGGGCTTTGTATCAGTCATTCTACTACTGTATAGCCTGGTTGTTAGTGTTGTTATTAAATGGTGCTTTGTATCAGTCATTCTTCTACTGTATAGCCTGGTTGTTGTTATTAAATGGTGCTTTGTATCAGTCATTCTTCTACTGTATAGCCTGGTTGTCAGTTGTGTTATTAAATGGTGCTTTGTATCAGTCATTCTACTACTGTATAGCCTGGTTGTTAGTGTTGTTATTAAATGGTGCTTTGTATCAGTCATTCTACTACTGTATAGCCTGGTTGTTGTTATTAAATGGTGCTTTGTATCAGTCATTCTACTACTGTATAGCCTGGTTGTTCGTGTTGTTATTAAATGGTGCTTTGTATCAGTCATTCTTCTACTGTATAGCCTGGTTGTTAGTGTTGTTATTAATGGTGCTTTGTATCAGTCATTCTACTACTGTATAGCCTGGTTGTTGTTATTAAATGGTGCTTTGTATCAGTCATTCTTCTACTGTATAGCCTGGTTGTCAGTTGTGTTATTAAATGGTGCTTTGTATCAGTCATTCTACTACTGTATAGCCTGGTTGTTAGTGTTGTTATTAAATGGTGCTTTGTATCAGTCATTCTACTACTGTATAGCCTGGTTGTTGTTATTAAATGGTGCTTTGTATCAGTCATTCTACTACTGTATAGCCTGGTTGTTCGTGTTGTTATTAAATGGTGCTTTGTATCAGTCATTCTTCTACTGTATAGCCTGGTTGTTAGTGTTGTTATTAAATGGTGCTTTGTATCAGTCATTCTACTACTGTATAGCCTGGTTGTTAGTGTTGTTATTAAATGGTGCTTTGTATCAGTCATTCTACTACTGTATAGCCTGGTTGTTGATATTAAATGTTGCTTTGTATCAGTCATTCTACTACTTTATAGCCTGGTTGTTAGTGTTGTTATTAAATGGGGCTTTGTATCAGTCATTCTACTACTGTATAGCCTGGTTGTTAGTGTTGTTATTAAATGGTTGCTTTGTATCAGTCATTCTACTACTGTATAGCCTGGTTGTTAGTGTTGTTATTAAATGGTGCTTTGTATCAGTCATTCTACTACTGTATAGCCTGGTTGTTGATATTAAATGTTGCTTTGTATCAGTCATTCTACTACTTTATAGCCTGGTTGTTAGTGTTGTTATTAAATGGGGCTTTGTATCAGTCATTCTACTACTGTATAGCCTGGTTGTTAGTGTTGTTATTAAATGGTGCTTTGTATCAGTCATTCTACTACTGTATAGCCTGGTTGTTAGTGTTGTTATTAAATGGTGCTTTGTATCAGTCATTCTACTACTGTATAGCCTGGTTGTTGATATTAAATGGTGCTTTGTATCAGTCATTCTACTACTTTATAGCCTGGTTGTTAGTGTTGTTATTAAGTGGGGCTTTGTATCAGTCATTCTACTACTGTATAGCCTGGTTGTTAGTGTTGTTATTAAATGGTGCTTTGTATCAGTCATTCTTCTACTGTATAGCCTGGTTGTTGTTATTAAATGGTGCTTTGTATCAGTCATTCTTCTACTGTATAGCCTGGTTGTCAGTTGTGTTATTAAATGGTGCTTTGTATCAGTCATTCTACTACTGTATAGCCTGGTTGTTAGTGTTGTTATTAAATGGTGCTTTGTATCAGTCATTCTACTACTGTATAGCCTGGTTGTTGTTATTAAATGGTGCTTTGTATCAGTCATTCTACTACTGTATAGCCTGGTTGTCTGTTGTTATTAAATGGTGCTTTGTATCAGTCATTCTTCTACTGTATAGCCTGGTTGTTAGTGTTGTTATTAAATGGTGCTTTGTATCAGTCATTCTACTACTGTATAGCCTGGTTGTTAGTGTTGTTATTAAATGGTGCTTTGTATCAGTCATTCTACTACTGTATAGCCTGGTTGTTAGTGTTGTTATTAAATGGGGCTTTGTATCAGTCATTCTACTACTGTATAGCCTGGTTGTTATTAAATGGGGCTTTGTATCAGTCATTCTACTACTGTATAGCCTGGTTGTTAGTGTTGTTATTAAATGGTGCTTTGTATCAGTCATTCTTCTACTGTATAGCCTGGTTGTTATTAAATGGTGCTTTGTATCAGTCATTCTTCTACTGTATAGCCTGGTTGTTAGAGTTGTTATTAAATGGTGCTTTGTATCAGTCATTCTACTACTGTATAGCCTGGTTGTTAGTGTTGTTATTAAATGGTGCTTTGTATCAGTCATTCTACTACTGTATAGCCTGGTTGTTGATATTAAATGGTGCTTTGTATCAGTCATTCTACTACTTTATAGCCTGGTTGTTAGTGTTGTTATTAAATGGGGCTTTGTATCAGTCATTCTACTACTGTATAGCCTGGTTGTTAGTGTTGTTATTAAATGGTGCTTTGTATCAGTCATTCTTCTACTGTATAGCCTGGTTGTTGTTATTAAATGGTGCTTTGTATCAGTCATTCTTCTACTGTATAGCCTGGTTGTCAGTTGTGTTATTAAATGGTGCTTTGTATCAGTCATTCTACTACTGTATAGCCTGGTTGTTAGTGTTGTTATTAAATGGTGCTTTGTATCAGTCATTCTACTACTGTATAGCCTGGTTGTTGTTATTAAATGGTGCTTTGTATCAGTCATTCTACTACTGTATAGCCTGGTTGTTCGTGTTGTTATTAAATGGTGCTTTGTATCAGTCATTCTTCTACTGTATAGCCTGGTTGTTAGTGTTGTTATTAAATGGTGCTTTGTATCAGTCATTCTACTACTGTATAGCCTGGTTGTTAGTGTTGTTATTAAATGGTGCTTTGTATCAGTCATTCTACTACTGTATAGCCTGGTTGTTGATATTAAATGTTGCTTTGTATCAGTCATTCTACTACTTTATAGCCTGGTTGTTAGTGTTGTTATTAAATGGGGCTTTGTATCAGTCATTCTACTACTGTATAGCCTGGTTGTTAGTGTTGTTATTAAATGGTGCTTTGTATCAGTCATTCTACTACTGTATAGCCTGGTTGTTAGTGTTGTTATTAAATGGTGCTTTGTATCAGTCATTCTACTACTGTATAGCCTGGTTGTTGATATTAAATGGTGCTTTGTATCAGTCATTCTACTACTTTATAGCCTGGTTGTTAGTGTTGTTATTAAGTGGGGCTTTGTATCAGTCATTCTACTACTGTATAGCCTGGTTGTTAGTGTTGTTATTAAATGGTGCTTTGTATCAGTCATTCTTCTACTGTATAGCCTGGTTGTTGTTATTAAATGGTGCTTTGTATCAGTCATTCTTCTACTGTATAGCCTGGTTGTCAGTTGTGTTATTAAATGGTGCTTTGTATCAGTCATTCTACTACTGTATAGCCTGGTTGTTAGTGTTGTTATTAAATGGTGCTTTGTATCAGTCATTCTACTACTGTATAGCCTGGTTGTTGTTATTAAATGGTGCTTTGTATCAGTCATTCTACTACTGTATAGCCTGGTTGTTCGTGTTGTTATTAAATGGTGCTTTGTATCAGTCATTCTTCTACTGTATAGCCTGGTTGTTAGTGTTGTTATTAAATGGTGCTTTGTATCAGTCATTCTACTACTGTATAGCCTGGTTGTTAGTGTTGTTATTAAATGGTGCTTTGTATCAGTCATTCTACTACTGTATAGCCTGGTTGTTAGTGTTGTTATTAAATGGGGCTTTGTATCAGTCATTCTACTACTGTATAGCCTGGTTGTTATTAAATGGGGCTTTGTATCAGTCATTCTACTACTGTATAGCCTGGTTGTTAGTGTTGTTATTAAATGGTGCTTTGTATCAGTCATTCTTCTACTGTATAGCCTGGTTGTTATTAAATGGTGCTTTGTATCAGTCATTCTTCTACTGTATAGCCTGGTTGTTAGAGTTGTTATTAAATGGTGCTTTGTATCAGTCATTCTACTACTGTATAGCCTGGTTGTTAGTGTTGTTATTAAATGGTGCTTTGTATCAGTCATTCTACTACTGTATAGCCTGGTTGTTGATATTAAATGGTGCTTTGTATCAGTCATTCTACTACTTTATAGCCTGGTTGTTAGTGTTGTTATTAAATGGGGCTTTGTATCAGTCATTCTACTACTGTATAGCCTGGTTGTTAGTGTTGTTATTAAATGGTGCTTTGTATCAGTCATTCTTCTACTGTATAGCCTGGTTGTTGTTATTAAATGGTGCTTTGTATCAGTCATTCTTCTACTGTATAGCCTGGTTGTCAGTTGTGTTATTAAATGGTGCTTTGTATCAGTCATTCTACTACTGTATAGCCTGGTTGTTAGTGTTTGTTATTAAATGGTGCTTTGTATCAGTCATTCTACTACTGTATAGCCTGGTTGTTGTTATTAAATGGTGCTTTGTATCAGTCATTCTACTACTGTATAGCCTGGTTGTTCGTGTTGTTATTAAATGGTGCTTTGTATCAGTCATTCTTCTACTGTATAGCCTGGTTGTTAGTGTTGTTATTAATGGTGCTTTGTATCAGTCATTCTACTACTGTATAGCCTGGTTGTTAGTGTTGTTATTAAATGGTGCTTTGTATCAGTCATTCTACTACTGTATAGCCTGGTTGTTGATATTAAATGTTGCTTTGTATCAGTCATTCTACTACTTTATAGCCTGGTTGTTAGTGTTGTTATTAAATGGGGCTTTGTATCAGTCATTCTACTACTGTATAGCCTGGTTGTTAGTGTTGTTATTAAATGGTGCTTTGTATCAGTCATTCTACTACTGTATAGCCTGGTTGTTAGTGTTGTTATTAAATGGTGCTTTGTATCAGTCATTCTACTACTGTATAGCCTGGTTGTTGATATTAAATGGTGCTTTGTATCAGTCATTCTACTACTTTATAGCCTGGTTGTTAGTGTTGTTATTAAGTGGGGCTTTGTATCAGTCATTCTACTACTGTATAGCCTGGTTGTTAGTGTTGTTATTAAATGGTGCTTTGTATCAGTCATTCTTCTACTGTATAGCCTGGTTGTTGTTATTAAATGGTGCTTTGTATCAGTCATTCTTCTACTGTATAGCCTGGTTGTCAGTTGTGTTATTAAATGGTGCTTTGTATCAGTCATTCTACTACTGTATAGCCTGGTTGTTAGTGTTGTTATTAAATGGTGCTTTGTATCAGTCATTCTACTACTGTATAGCCTGGTTGTTGTTATTAAATGGTGCTTTGTATCAGTCATTCTACTACTGTATAGCCTGGTTGTTCGTGTTGTTATTAAATGGTGCTTTGTATCAGTCATTCTTCTACTGTATAGCCTGGTTGTTAGTGTTGTTATTAAATGGTGCTTGTATCAGTCATTCTACTACTGTATAGCCTGGTTGTTAGTGTTGTTATTAAATGGTGCTTTGTATCAGTCATTCTACTACTGTATAGCCTGGTTGTTGATATTAAATGTTGCTTTGTATCAGTCATTCTACTACTTTATAGCCTGGTTGTTAGTGTTGTTATTAATGGGGCTTTGTATCAGTCATTCTACTACTGTATAGCCTGGTTGTTAGTGTTGTTATTAAATGGTGCTTTGTATCAGTCATTCTACTACTGTATAGCCTGGTTGTTAGTGTTGTTATTAAATGGGGCTTTGTATCAGTCATTCTACTACTGTATAGCCTGGTTGTTATTAAATGGGGCTTTGTATCAGTCATTCTACTACTGTATAGCCTGGTTTTTAGTGTTGTTATTAAATGGTGCTTTGTATCAGTCATTCTTCTACTGTATAGCCTGGTTGTTATTAAATGGTGCTTTGTATCAGTCATTCTACTACTGTATAGCCTGGTTGTTAGTGTTGTTATTAAATGGTGCTTTGTATCAGTCATTCTTCTACTGTATAGCCTGGTTGTTGTTATTAAATGGTGCTTTGTATCAGTCATTCTTCTACTGTATAGCCTGGTTGTTGTTATTAAATGGTGCTTTGTATCAGTCATTCTACTACTGTATAGCCTGGTTGTTAGTGTTGTTATTAAATGGTGCTTTGTATCAGTCATTCTACTACTGTATAGCCTGGTTGTTGTTAATAAATGGGGCTTTGTATCAGTCATTCTTCTACTGTATAGCCTGGTTGTTAGTGTTGTTATTAAATGGTGCTTTGTATCAGTCATTCTTCTACTGTATAGCCTGGTTGTTAGTGTTGTTATTAAATGGTGCTTTGTATCAGTCATTCTTCTACTGTATAGCCTGGTTGTTGTTATTAAATGGTGCTTTGTATCAGTCATTCTTCTACTGTATAGCCTGGTTGTTAGTGGTGTTATTAAATGGTGCTTTGTATCAGTCATTCTACTACTGTATAGCCTGGTTGTTGTTATTAAATGGTGCTTTGTATCAGTCATTCTTCTACTGTATAGCCTGGTTGTTAGTGTTGTTATTAAATGGTGCTTTGTATCAGTCATTCTACTACTGTATAGCCTGGTTGTTGTTATTAAATGGTGCTTTGTATCAGTCATTCTTCTACTGTATAGCCTGGTTGTTGTTATTAAATGGTGCTTTGTATCAGTCATTCTTCTACTGTATAGCCTGGTTGTTGTTATTAAATGGTGCTTTGTATCAGTCATTCTACTACTGTATAGCCTGGTTGTTAGTGTTGTTATTAAATGGTGCTTTGTATCAGTTATTCTTCTACTGTATAGCCTGGTTGTTATTATTAAATGGTGCTTTGTATCAGTCATTCTACTACTGTATAGCCTGGTTGTTAGTGTTGTTATTAAATGGTGCTTTGTATCAGTCATTTTTCTACTGTATAGCCTGGTTGTTAGTGTTGTTATTAAATGGTGCTTTGTATCAGTCATTCTACTACTGTATAGCCTGGTTGTTAGTGTTGTTATTAAATGGTGCTTTGTATCAGTCATTCTACTACTGTATAGCCTGGTTGTTAGTGTTGTTATTAAATGGTGCTTTGTATCAGTTATTCTTCTACTGTATAGCCTGGTTGTTATTATTAAATGGTGCTTTGTATCAGTCATTCTACTACTGTATAGCCTGGTTGTTAGTGTTGTTATTAAATGGTGCTTTGTATCAGTCATTTTTCTACTGTATAGCCTGGTTGTTAGTGTTGTTATTAAATGGTGCTTTGTATCAGTCATTCTACTACTGTATAGCCTGGTTGTTGTTATTAAATGGTGCTTTGTATCAGTCATTCTACTACTGTATAGCCTGGTTGTTGTTATTGAATGGGGCTTTGTATCAGTCATTCTACTACTGTATAGCCTGGTTGTTATTATTAAATGGTGCTTTGTATCAGTCATTCTACTACTGTATAGCCTGGTTGTTAGTGCTGTTATTAAATGGTGCTTTGTATCAGTCATTCTACTACTGTATAGCCTGGTTGTTATTATTAAATGGTGCTTTGTATCAGTCGTTCTACTACTGTATAGCCTGGTTGTTAGTGTTGTTATTAAATGGTGCTTTGTATCAGTCATTCTACTACTGTATAGCCTGGTTGTTAGTGTTGTTATTAAATGGTGCTTTGTATCAGTCATTCTACTACTGTATAGCCTGGTTGTTGTTATTAAATGGTGCTTTGTATCAGTCATTCGACTACTGTATAGCCTGGTTGTTAGTGTTGTTATTGAATGGTGCTTTGTATCAGTCATTCTACTACTGTATAGCCTGGTTGTTGTTATTAAATGGTGCTTTGTATCAGTCATTCTACTACTGTATAGCCTGGTTGTTAGTGTTGTTATTAAATGGTGCTTTGTATCAGTCATTCTACTACTGTATAGCCTGGTTGTTGTTATTAAATGGTGCTTTGTATCAGTCATTCTACTACTGTATAGCCTGGTTGTTGTTATTGAATGGTGCTTTGTATCAGTCATTCTACTACTGTATAGCCTGGTTGTTAGTGTTGTTATTAAATGGTGCTTTGTATCAGTCATTCTACTACTGTATAGCCTGGTTGTTGTTATTGAATGGTGCTTTGTATCAGTCATTCTACTACTGTATAGCCTGGTTGTTAGTGTTGTTATTAAATGGTGCTTTGTATCAGTCACTCTACTACTGTATAGCCTGGTTGTTGTTATTGAATGGTGCTTTGTATCAGTCATTCTACTACTGTATAGCCTGGTTGTTAGTGTTGTTATTAAATGGTGCTTTGTATCAGTCATTCTACTACTGTATAGCCTGGTTGTTAGTGTTGTTATTAAATGGTGCTTTGTATCAGTCATTCTACTACTGTATAGCCTGGTTGTTGTTATTAAATGGTGCTTTGTATCAGTCATTCTACTACTGTATAGCCTGGTTGTTAGTGTTGTTATTAAATGGTGCTTTGTATCAGTCATTCTACTACTGTATAGCCTGGTTGTTGTTATTAAATGGTGCTTTGTATCAGTCATTCTACTACTGTATAGCCTGGTTGTTAGTGTTGTTATTGAATGGTGCTTTGTATCAGTCATTCTACTACTGTATAGCCTGGTTGTTGTTATTAAATGGTGCTTTGTATCAGTCATTCTACTACTGTATAGCCTGGTTGTTGATATTAAATGGTGCTTTGTATCAGTCATTCTTCTACTGTATAGCCTGGTTGTTGTTATTGAATGGTGCTTTGTATCAGTCATTCTACTACTGTATAGCCTGGTTGTTGTTATTAAATGGTGCTTTGTATCAGTCATTCTACTACTGTATAGCCTGGTTGTTGTTATTGAATGGTGCTTTGTATCATTCATTCTACTACTGTATAGCCTGGTTGTTGTTATTAAATGGTGCTTTGTATCAGTCATTCTACTACTGTATAGCCTGGTTGTTAGTGTTGTTATTAAATGGTGCTTTGTATCAGTCATTCTTCTACTGTATAGCCTGGTTGTTAGAGTTGTTATTAAATGGTGCTTTGTATCAGTCATTCTACTACTGTATAGCCTGGTTGTTAGTGTTGTTATTAAATGGTGCTTTGTATCAGTCATTCTACTACTGTATAGCCTGGTTGTTGATATTAAATGGTGCTTTGTATCAGTCATTCTACTACTTTATAGCCTGGTTGTTAGTGTTGTTATTAAATGGGGCTTTGTATCAGTCATTCTACTACTGTATAGCCTGGTTGTTAGTGTTGTTATTAAATGGTGCTTTGTATCAGTCATTCTACTACTGTATAGCCTGGTTGTTGTTATTAAATGGTGCTTTGTATCAGTCATTCTTCTACTGTATAGCCTGGTTGTTAGTGTTGTTATTAAATGGTGCTTTGTATCAGTCATTCTTCTACTGTATAGCCTGGTTGTTGTTATTAAATGGTGCTTTGTATCAGTCATTCTTCTACTGTATAGCCTGGTTGTCAGTTGTGTTATTAAATGGTGCTTTGTATCAGTCATTCTACTACTGTATAGCCTGGTTGTTAGTGTTGTTATTAAATGGTGCTTTGTATCAGTCATTCTACTACTGTATAGCCTGGTTGTTGTTATTAAATGGTGCTTTGTATCAGTCATTCTACTACTGTATAGCCTGGTTGTTAGTGTTGTTATTAAATGGTGCTTTGTATCAGTCATTCTTCTACTGTATAGCCTGGTTGTTAGTGTTGTTATTAAATGGTGCTTTGTATCAGTCATTCTACTACTGTATAGCCTGGTTGTTAGTGTTGTTATTAAATGGTGCTTTGTATCAGTCATTCTACTACTGTATAGCCTGGTTGTTGATATTAAATGTTGCTTTGTATCAGTCATTCTACTACTTTATAGCCTGGTTGTTAGTGTTGTTATTAAATGGGGCTTTGTATCAGTCATTCTACTACTGTATAGCCTGGTTGTTAGTGTTGTTATTAAATGGTGCTTTGTATCAGTCATTCTACTACTGTATAGCCTGGTTGTTAGTGTTGTTATTAAATGGGGCTTTGTATCAGTCATTCTACTACTGTATAGCCTGGTTGTTATTAAATGGGGCTTTGTATCAGTCATTCTACTACTGTATAGCCTGGTTGTTAGTGTTGTTATTAAATGGTGCTTTGTATCAGTCATTCTTCTACTGTATAGCCTGGTTGTTATTAAATGGTGCTTTGTATCAGTCATTCTTCTACTGTATAGCCTGGTTGTTAGAGTTGTTATTAAATGGTGCTTTGTATCAGTCATTCTACTACTGTATAGCCTGGTTGTTAGTGTTGTTATTAAATGGTGCTTTGTATCAGTCATTCTACTACTGTATAGCCTGGTTGTTGATATTAAATGGTGCTTTGTATCAGTCATTCTACTACTTTATAGCGTGGTTGTTAGTGTTGTTATTAAATGGGGCTTTGTATCAGTCATTCTACTACTGTATAGCCTGGTTGTTAGTGTTGTTATTAAATGGTGCTTTGTATCAGTCATTCTTCTACTGTATAGCCTGGTTGTTGTTATTAAATGGTGCTTTGTATCAGTCATTCTTCTACTGTATAGCCTGGTTGTCAGTTGTGTTATTAAATGGTGCTTTGTATCAGTCATTCTACTACTGTATAGCCTGGTTGTTAGTGTTGTTATTAAATGGTGCTTTGTATCAGTCATTCTACTACTGTATAGCCTGGTTGTTGTTATTAAATGGTGCTTGTATCAGTCATTCTACTACTGTATAGCCTGGTTGTTAGTGTTGTTATTAAATGGTGCTTTGTATCAGTCATTCTTCTACTGTATAGCCTGGTTGTTAGTGTTGTTATTAAATGGTGCTTTGTATCAGTCATTCTACTACTGTATAGCCTGGTTGTTAGTGTTGTTATTAAATGGTGCTTTGTATCAGTCATTCTACTACTGTATAGCCTGGTTGTTGATATTAAATGTTGCTTTGTATCAGTCATTCTACTACTTTATAGCCTGGTTGTTAGTGTTGTTATTAAATGGGGCTTTGTATCAGTCATTCTACTACTGTATAGCCTGGTTGTTAGTGTTGTTATTAAATGGTGCTTTGTATCAGTCATTCTACTACTGTATAGCCTGGTTGTTAGTGTTGTTATTAAATGGGGCTTTGTATCAGTCATTCTACTACTGTATAGCCTGGTTGTTATTAAATGGGGCTTTGTATCAGTCATTCTACTACTGTATAGCCTGGTTGTTAGTGTTGTTATTAAATGGTGCTTTGTATCAGTCATTCTTCTACTGTATAGCCTGGTTGTTATTAAATGGTGCTTTGTATCAGTCATTCTTCTACTGTATAGCCTGGTTGTTAGAGTTGTTATTAAATGGTGCTTTGTATCAGTCATTCTACTACTGTATAGCCTGGTTGTTAGTGTTGTTATTAAATGGTGCTTTGTATCAGTCATTCTACTACTGTATAGCCTGGTTGTTGATATTAAATGGTGCTTTGTATCAGTCATTCTACTACTTTATAGCCTGGTTGTTAGTGTTGTTATTAAATGGGGCTTTGTATCAGTCATTCTACTACTGTATAGCCTGGTTGTTAGTGTTGTTATTAAATGGTGCTTTGTATCAGTCATTCTTCTACTGTATAGCCTGGTTGTTGTTATTAAATGGTGCTTTGTATCAGTCATTCTTCTACTGTATAGCCTGGTTGTCAGTTGTGTTATTAAATGGTGCTTTGTATCAGTCATTCTACTACTGTATAGCCTGGTTGTTAGTGTTGTTATTAAATGGTGCTTTGTATCAGTCATTCTACTACTGTATAGCCTGGTTGTTGTTATTAAATGGTGCTTTGTATCAGTCATTCTACTACTGTATAGCCTGGTTGTTCGTGTTGTTATTAAATGGTGCTTTGTATCAGTCATTCTTCTACTGTATAGCCTGGTTGTTAGTGTTGTTATTAAATGGTGCTTTGTATCAGTCATTCTACTACTGTATAGCCTGGTTGTTAGTGTTGTTATTAAATGGTGCTTTGTATCAGTCATTCTACTACTGTATAGCCTGGTTGTTGATATTAAATGTTGCTTTGTATCAGTCATTCTACTACTTTATAGCCTGGTTGTTAGTGTTGTTATTAAATGGGGCTTTGTATCAGTCATTCTACTACTGTATAGCCTGGTTGTTAGTGTTGTTATTAAATGGTGCTTTGTATCAGTCATTCTACTACTGTATAGCCTGGTTGTTAGTGTTGTTATTAAATGGTGCTTTGTATCAGTCATTCTACTACTGTATAGCCTGGTTGTTGATATTAAATGGTGCTTTGTATCAGTCATTCTACTACTTTATAGCCTGGTTGTTAGTGTTGTTATTAAGTGGGGCTTTGTATCAGTCATTCTACTACTGTATAGCCTGGTTGTTAGTGTTGTTATTAAATGGTGCTTTGTATCAGTCATTCTTCTACTGTATAGCCTGGTTGTTGTTATTAAATGGTGCTTTGTATCAGTCATTCTTCTACTGTATAGCCTGGTTGTCAGTTGTGTTATTAAATGGTGCTTTGTATCAGTCATTCTACTACTGTATAGCCTGGTTGTTAGTGTTGTTATTAAATGGTGCTTTGTATCAGTCATTCTACTACTGTATAGCCTGGTTGTTGTTATTAAATGGTGCTTTGTATCAGTCATTCTACTACTGTATAGCCTGGTTGTTCGTGTTGTTATTAAATGGTGCTTTGTATCAGTCATTCTTCTACTGTATAGCCTGGTTGTTAGTGTTGTTATTAAATGGTGCTTTGTATCAGTCATTCTACTACTGTATAGCCTGGTTGTTAGTGTTGTTATTAAATGGTGCTTTGTATCAGTCATTCTACTACTGTATAGCCTGGTTGTTGATATTAAATGTTGCTTTGTATCAGTCATTCTACTACTTTATAGCCTGGTTGTTAGTGTTGTTATTAAATGGGGCTTTGTATCAGTCATTCTACTACTGTATAGCCTGGTTGTTAGTGTTGTTATTAAATGGTGCTTTGTATCAGTCATTCTACTACTGTATAGCCTGGTTGTTAGTGTTGTTATTAAATGGGGCTTTGTATCAGTCATTCTACTACTGTATAGCCTGGTTGTTATTAAATGGGGCTTTGTATCAGTCATTCTACTACTGTATAGCCTGGTTTTTAGTGTTGTTATTAAATGGTGCTTTGTATCAGTCATTCTTCTACTGTATAGCCTGGTTGTTATTAAATGGTGCTTTGTATCAGTCATTCTACTACTGTATAGCCTGGTTGTTAGTGTTGTTATTAAATGGTGCTTTGTATCAGTCATTCTTCTACTGTATAGCCTGGTTGTTGTTATTAAATGGTGCTTTGTATCAGTCATTCTTCTACTGTATAGCCTGGTTGTTGTTATTAAATGGTGCTTTGTATCAGTCATTCTACTACTGTATAGCCTGGTTGTTAGTGTTGTTATTAAATGGTGCTTTGTATCAGTCATTCTACTACTGTATAGCCTGGTTGTTGTTAATAAATGGGGCTTTGTATCAGTCATTCTTCTACTGTATAGCCTGGTTGTTAGTGTTGTTATTAAATGGTGCTTTGTATCAGTCATTCTTCTACTGTATAGCCTGGTTGTTAGTGTTGTTATTAAATGGTGCTTTGTATCAGTCATTCTTCTACTGTATAGCCTGGTTGTTGTTATTAAATGGTGCTTTGTATCAGTCATTCTTCTACTGTATAGCCTGGTTGTTAGTGTTGTTATTAAATGGTGCTTTGTATCAGTCATTCTACTACTGTATAGCCTGGTTGTTGTTATTAAATGGTGCTTTGTATCAGTCATTCTTCTACTGTATAGCCTGGTTGTTAGTGTTGTTATTAAATGGTGCTTTGTATCAGTCATTCTACTACTGTATAGCCTGGTTGTTGTTATTAAATGGTGCTTTGTATCAGTCATTCTTCTACTGTATAGCCTGGTTGTTGTTATTAAATGGTGCTTTGTATCAGTCATTCTTCTACTGTATAGCCTGGTTGTTGTTATTAAATGGTGCTTTGTATCAGTCATTCTACTACTGTATAGCCTGGTTGTTATTATTAAATGGTGCTTTGTATCAGTCATTCTACTACTGTATAGCCTGGTTGTTGTTATTAAATGGTGCTTTGTATCAGTCATTCTACTACTGTATAGCCTGGTTGTTAGTGTTGTTATTAAATGGTGCTTTGTATCAGTTATTCTTCTACTGTATAGCCTGGTTGTTATTATTAAATGGTGCTTTGTATCAGTCATTCTACTACTGTATAGCCTGGTTGTTAGTGTTGTTATTAAATGGTGCTTTGTATCAGTCATTTTTCTACTGTATAGCCTGGTTGTTAGTGTTGTTATTAAATGGTGCTTTGTATCAGTCATTCTACTACTGTATAGCCTGGTTGTTGTTATTAAATGGTGCTTTGTATCAGTCATTCTACTACTGTATAGCCTGGTTGTTGTTATTGAATGGGGCTTTGTATCAGTCATTCTACTACTGTATAGCCTGGTTGTTGTTATTAAATGGTGCTTTGTATCAGTCATTCTTCTACTGTATAGCCTGGTTGTTATTATTAAATGGTGCTTTGTATCAGTCATTCTACTACTGTAGAGCCTGGTTGTTAGTGCTGTTATTAAATGGTGCTTTGTATCAGTCATTCTACTACTGTATAGCCTGGTATAGCCTGGTTGTTAGTGTTGTTATTGAATGGTGCTTTGTATCAGTCATTCTACTACTGTATAGCCTGGTTGTTATTATTAAATGGTGCTTTGTATCAGTCATTCTACTACAGTAGAGCCTGGTTGTTAGTGCTGTTATTAAATGGTGCTTTGTATCAGTCATTCTACTACTACGGGCGATTCTTTAACCAGTCTGGCTCATTGGGCAGGTCAGAGTCTATGTTTGTGAGAGATAGGGGAATGTGGAGACGGAGGAGCGAAGAGAGACAGGGAGACACTACAGACATTATCACAACCTACCACTAGAGGAAGACAAGTAAACCGTTTTGTTAGTTTGTCATTCTTACATTAATGGTCACAAAACAATCCCATCATTGTGGCAGAGAGAGAGAGAGAGAGAAGACTGGATAACACTCAGTCATCCTTTTTATGTCTCTAATTGGTTTGGTCAGGGTGTGATGTGGGGTGGGCATTCTATGTGTTGTTTTCTATGTTTATTTATTTCTATGTTTTGGCTGGGTATGGTTCTCAGTCAGGGACAGCTGTCTATCGTTGTCTCTGATTGGTTAGGTCAGGGTGTGATGTGGGGTGGGCATTCTATGTTTTGGCTGGGTATGGTTCTCAGTCAGGGACAGCTGTCTATCGTTGTCTCTGATTGGTTAGGTCAGGGTGTGATGTGGGGTGGGCATTCTATGTTTTGGCTGGGTATGGTTCAGGGACAGCTGTCTATCGTTGACTCTGATTGGCTAGGTCAGGGTGTGATGTGGGGTGGGCATTCTATGTTTTGGCTGGGTATGGTTCTCAGTCAGGGACAGCTGTCTATCGTTGTCTCTGATTGGGAACCATACTTAGGCAGCCCTTTTCCCTCCTTTCAGTGTGGGAAGTTAACTTTGTTTGTGGCTCTTTGCCATGTAAGCTTCACGGTTGTTTTTCATTTGTTGTTTTTCATTTGTTGTTTTGTTGGTGACATTTGTACGACAAATGTACGCTCACCACCCTGCACCTTTGTCTTCTACCAGCATCGGCCGTGACAGTATGTAGGGAATAGGGTGTTAGAGTTCTGGTCAAAGTAGTGCACTATGTAGGGAATAGGGTGTTGTAGAGCTCTGGTCTAAAGTAGTGCACTATGTAGGGAATTGGGTGCCACTTTGGGACAGCAACTCAGTCTTGAATCACTGGTCCTGCAGACTGCTAGTTGTTCATACGGTGTTGTTATTAATGATTAACCTTGAAATGCAGTGGACTGAATCAGGGTCACACAGTGTTGTTATTAATGATTAACCTTGAAATGCAGTAGTCTGAATCAGGGTCACACAGTGTTTGTTGGAGGTTTTAAACAAATCTACTCTGAAACAAAGGTATCACCTCAAACACATGGTTCTGGGCTTAAAGAAAGAAGACACCTGTACCATGTCAGATATGGAGTTGAAATGTATTACATGTTGAGTTGCATCCCAATATTACACTTTATATACATCACAGAAGACTGAAATATAACAAAACCATTTGGCAGAGAAACACCGGATTTTTGGCCTTATAAAACATTTAATGTTTATTAATTATGAAATCATTAAAAAAATATGAATAACATTCCACCATGAGGTCACTAGGTAATAATGATACAATATGAATAACATTCCACCTGAGGTCACTAGGTAATAATGATACAATATGAATAACATTCCACCATGAGGTCACTAGGTAATAATGATACAATATGAATAACATTCCACCATGAGGTCACTAGGTAATAATGATACAATATGAATAACATTCCACCATGAGGTCACTAGGTAATAATGATACAATATGAATAACATTCCACCATGAGGTCACTAGGAAATAATGATACAATATGAATAACATTCCACCATGAGGTCACTAGGTAATAATGATACAATATGAATAACATTCCACCATGAGGTCACTAGGTAATAATGATACAATATGAATAACATTCCACCATGAGGTCACTAGGTCATCTGACTGCAGGAAAGCAGTAGCTACACAGCGAGGTCACTAGGTCATCTGACTGCAGGAAAGCAGTAGCTACACAGCGAGGTCACTAGGTCATCTGACTGCAGGAAAGCAGTAGCTACACAGTGAGGTCACTAGGTCATCTGATTGCAGGAAAGCAGCAGCTACACAGCGAGGTCACTAGGTCATCTGACTGCAGGAAAGCAGTAGCTACACAGCGAGGTCACTAGGTCATCTGACTACAGGAAAGCAGTAGCTACACAGCGAGGTCACTAGGTCATCTGACTGCAGGAAAGCAGTAGCTACACAGCGAGGTCACTAGGTCATCTGACTACAGGAAAGCAGTAGCTACACAGCGAGGTCTCTAGGTCATCTGACTGCAGGAAAGCAGTAGCTACACAGCGAGGTCACTAGGTCATCTGACTACAGGAAAGCAGTAGCTACACAGCGAGGTCACTAGGTCATCTGACTGCAGGAAAGCAGTAGCTACACAGCGAGGTCACTAGGTCATCTGACTGCAGGAAAGCAGTAGCTACACAGCGAGGTCACTAGGTCATCTGACTGCAGGAAAGCAGTAGCTACACAGCGAGGTCACTAGGTCATCTGACTGCAGGAAAGCAGTAGCTACACAGCGATTGTGTAAACCCATGGATTGAATACAAAGTTAATCAGTAACTAAAATGACACACAGGTTCTTGACATTGGGGAGGTGAATAAACTGTTCCCAAGGTTTCTTTCTCAGCACAACGGAAAATATCTCAATGACTTGACATGTTCTGGTTGTGAATTCTGGCTACAAGGTAAGAATCTTCCCAGTGATTATTGTAAAGTGTGTAGAGAAATTCAATGCCTGGCGTTATTTTAGTATAGTGAATGACAGTAAAACACTCAGATGTAACAGTCCATTTCACCTGGGACAGCTACGTGACAGTTCAATCATACAAAATGGCGCTAACTGGGTGTAGTCAAGTCACATTATAACATGTTGTTCATATAGCTAACTGGGTGTAGGCAAGTCATATTATAACATGTTGTTCATATAGCTAACTGGGTGTAGGCAAGTCACATTATAACATGTTGTTCATACAGCTAACTGGGTGTAGTCAAGTCATATTATAACATGTTGTTCATATAGCTAACTGGGTGTAGTCAAGTCACATTATAACATGTTGTTCATATAGCTAACTGGGTGTAGGCAAGTCACATTATAACATGTTGTTCATATAGCTAACTGGGTGTAGTCAAGTCACATTATAACATGTTGTTCATATAGCTAACTGGGTGTAGGCAAGTCACATTATAACATGTTGTTCATATAGCTAACTGGGTGTAGTCAAGTCACATTATAACATGTTGTTCATATAGCTAACAGGGTGTAGGCAAGTCACATTATAACATGTTGTTCATATAGCTAACTGGGTGTAGGCAAGTCATATTATAACATGTTGTTCATATAGCTAACTGGGTATAGGCAAGTCACATTATAACATGTTGTTCATATAGCTAACTGGGTGTAGGCAAGTCACATTATAACATGTTGTTCATATAGCTAACTGGGTGTAGGCAAGTCACATTATAACATGTTGTTCATATAGCTAACTGGGTGTAGGCAAGTCACATTATAACATGTTGTTCATATAGCTAACTGGGTGTAGGCAAGTCACATTATAACATGTTGTTCATACAGCTAACTGGGTGTAGGCAAGTCATATTATAACATGTTGTTCATATAGCTAACTGGGTGTAGGCAAGTCACATTATAACATGTTGTTCATATAGCTAACTGGGTGTAGGCAAGTCACATTATAACATGTTGTTCATATAGCTAACTGGGTGTAGGCAAGTCACATTATAACATGTTGTTCATATAGCTAACTGGGTGTAGTCAAGTCATATTATAACATGTTGTTCATATAGCTAACTGGGTGTAGGCAAGTCACATTATAACATGTTGTTCATATAGCTAACTGGGTGTAGGCAAGTCATATTATAACATGTTGTTCATATAGCTAACTGGGCGTAGTCAAGTCACATTGTATATTGAGGTTATTTTACCATTTGTATGTTTTATGTATAAGTTGTAAGTCGTCTTTCATAATATCAGAACATTTGTTCTTTCTAAATTCCAATGAGCTCCTGCTTCCTGTGTAATTTGGTATGAAACCACTGAACAGACTTTTCTTAACATTAATATTATGAACTGAATTCAGTAACAGCATCATCATATCATGTTGAACAAAGCAACACACTAGAATGAGAGACATTATTCAAAGAGAAAGTGAGACGTTATAATTATTACATGTATTATATTGTTATTATTATTATTATTATTATTATTAATATTATTATTATTATTATTATTAGTTCCACTACATGGAACTCTCTGTTTAGTTGTCACTGTGTTAACCACAACCAACATGTTGGATCTCTGTTTAGTTGTCACTGTGTTAACCACAACCAACATGATGGATCTCTGTTTAGTTGTCACTGTGTTAACCACAACCAACATGCTGGATCTCTGTTTAGTTGTCACTGTGTTAACCACAACCAACATGTTGGATCTCTGTTTAGTTGTCACTGTGTTAACCACAACCAACATGCTGGATCTCTGTTTAGTTGTCACTGTGTTAACCACAACCAACATGCTGGATCTCTGTTTAGTTGTCACTGTGTTAACCACAACCAACATGTTGGATCTCTGTTTAGTTGTCACTGTGTTAATCACAACCAACATGTTGGATCTCTGTTTAGTTGTCACTGTGTTAACCACAACCAACATGTTGGATCTCTGTTTAGTTGTCACTGTGTTAACCACAACCAACATGTTGGATCTCTGTTTAGTTGTCACTGTGTTAACCACAACCAACATGTTGGATCTCTGTTTAGTTGTCACTGTGTTAACCACAACCAACATGTTGGATCTCTGTTTAGTTGTCACTGTGTTAACCACAACCAACATGTTGGATCTCTGTTTAGTTGTCACTGTGTTAAACACAACCAACATGTTGGATCTCTGTTTAGTTGTCACTGTGTTAAACACAACCAACATGTTGGATCTCTGTTTAGTTGTCACTGTGTTAAACACAACCAACATGATGGATCTCTGTTTAGTTGTCACTGTGTTAACCACAACCAACATGTTGGATCTCTGTTTAGTTGTCACTGTGTTAACCACAACCAACATGTTGGATCTCTGTTTAGTTGTCACTGTGTTAACCACAACCAACATGTTGGATCTCTGTTTAGTTGTCACTGTGTTAACCACAACCAACATGTTGGATCTCTGTTTAGTTGTCACTGTGTTAACCACAACCAACATGTTGGATCTCTGTTTAGTTGTCACTGTGTTAATCACAACCAACATGTTGGATCTCTGTTTAGTTGTCACTGTGTTAACCACAACCAACATGTTGGATCTCTGTTTAGTTGTCACTGTGTTAACCACAACCAACATGTTGGATCTCTGTTTAGTTGTCACTGTGTTAACCACAACCAACATGTTGGATCTCTGTTTAGTTGTCACTGTGTTAACCACAACCAACATGTTGGATCTCTGTTTAGGGGTCAGTTCTCTAAAATGAGTCTCTCTGGGGAGAGAGAGGAGGGGGGCCCTGCCTCTAAAATGAGTCTCTCTGGAGCGAGAAAGAAGGGGGGCCCTGCCTCTAAAATGAGACTCTCTGGGGAACATGACACCAAAGCTAAGAGGTGAGATTACAATCTTGTTTGTTTCTAAAACGTGTTTCCATCATTTTTTCACATCTGTTATTTATCAGACAGTATTGCTCAGGGGAACCTTGTCTGTAAATTATTGTTGTTCTAACATTTTAATTCATAGTTTTTTGTGGATGAATTTTTGTTTTGCAAAACGCTATATAGCTGGAATGAAATGTTTGTATCCTGTATATGAGACTGTGATATGTGGTTGTCTCACCAGCAAACACACACACACACACACACACACACACACACACACACACACACACACACACACACACACACACACACACACACACACACACACACACACACACACACACACACACACACCCCTCTATAAAATTGTAGCATGACACAATCATTTAGCCTCTTAATTATTATCTAATATGTTGGCAGGCATAACTTTATAGTTTTTATTCTGATCGTTGTTACAAGCTGATTTCTGACAATATATCCGTTATATCAACACACTCTTCACTCCTGTTGAAACCAAAAAGGGTTCTATCTTCCTACAATATACAGAACCACTAAAGTTCAATATAGAACCCTTTATAGGAGGTTAGGAAGTGTCTGAGTATACAGTATATATAGAATATATATAGAACCCTTTATAGGAGGTTAGGAAGTGTCTGAGTATACAGTATATATAGAATATATATAGAACCCTTTATAGGAGGTTAGGAAGTGTCTGAGTATACAGTATATATAGAATATATATAGAACCCTTTATAGGAGGTTAGGAAGTGTCTGAGTATACAGTATATATAGAATATATATAATACCCTTTATAGGAGTATACAGTATATATAGAACCCTTTATAGGAGGATAGGAAGTGTCTGAGTATACAGTATATATAGAACCCTTTATAGGAGGATAGGAAGTGTCTGAGTATACAGTATATATAGAATATATATAGAACCCTTTATAGGAGGTTAGCCTGTCTGAGTATACAGTATATATAGAATATATATAGAACCCTTTATAGGAGGTTAGGAAGTGTCTGAGTATACAGTATATATAGAATATATATAGAACCCTTTATAGGAGGTTAGGAAGTGTCTGAGTATACAGTATATATAGAATATATATAGAACCCTTTATAGGAGGTTAGGAAGTGTCTGAGTATACAGTATATATAGAATATATATAGAACCCGTTATAGGAGGTTAGGAAGTGTCTGAGTATACAGTATATATAGAATATATATACAACCCTTAATAGGAGGTTAGGAAGTGTCTGAGTATACAGTATATATAGAGTATATATAGAACCCTTTATAGGAGGTCAGGAAGTGTCTGAGTATACAGTATATATAGAATATATATAGAACCCTTTATAGGAGGTTAGGAAGTGTCTGAGTATACAGTATATATAGAATATATATAGAACCCTTTATAGGAGGTTAGGAAGTGTCTGAGTATACAGTATATATAGAACCCTTTATAGGAGGTTAGGAAGTGTCTGAGTATACAGTATATATACAATATATATAGAACCCTTTATAGGAGGTTAGCCTGTCTGAGTATACAGTATATATTTAACCCTTTATAGGAGGTTAGCCTGTCTGAGTATACAGTATATATAGAACCCTTTATAGGGCTCTTTGGTCAGAACTCTAGAGGTTCTTCTTCACTGAATTGATCTTCATTATATCTAAACACACTGGTGGTCAGGGAGGCATCTCTTTGTTTGAACGATGGTCCACGTCAACTCTGGCATTACAATACATACATTACAATACAACGTTGACCATTAGTTACAGCAAACATTACAATACAATACAATACAATACAATACAATACAATACAATACATTACAATACAATACAATACAATACAATACAATACATTACAATACAATACAATACAATACAATACATACATTACAATACAACGTTGACCATTAGTTACAGCAAACAACAAACATGTCTCTTCTGCTCCGTTCTTAACCCCTCCTCTCTTCACTAGATGGACAGTAACTTTAGTGTTTAACCCCTCCTCTCTTCACTAGATGGACGGTAACTTTAGTGTTTAACCCCTCCTCTCTTCACTAGATGGACGGTAACTTTAGTGTTTAACCCCTCCTCTCTTCACTAGATGGACGGTAACTTTAGTGTTTATCCCCTCCTCTCTTCACTAGATGGACGGTAACTTTAGTGTTTAACCCCTCCTCTCTTCACTAGATGGACGGTAACTTTAGTGTTTAACCCCTCCTCTCTTCACTAGATGGACGGTAACTTTAGTGTTTAACCCCTCCTCTCTTCACTAGATGGACGGTAACTTTAGTGTTTAACCCCTCCTCTCTTCACTAGATGGACAGTAACTTTAGTGTTTAACCCCTCCTCTCTTCATCGAAATGTTCGTTCGTAGACATCGGACTGAGTGAATGCTGCGCAGTTTCACTGAGTTAGAAAACAAATGGACAGGTCTAGCTCACTGATTTGTAGATGAGCAGTTGCTACCTCAGATTATGAGCCTAGCTGGTGTCGTGAATGAGTTATGTAGTACCCACAGAAGGCCACAGGGGGGAGCAAGAGACCTATAAACACACTGTTTTTACCTTAAAATCCCTCAACCTAACAATCAATCAAATGTATTTATAAAGCCCTTTTTACATCAGCATCTAACCCTACGTATGACCTATTTTAGCCTAAACCCTAATTATTTTAGAAACTGTTATAGTAATAATATTATGTTAGTAAATACCATTATAGTACTAAATAGCACTGATTATTTTGTTAATCTAAACCTGTCTCAGCATTTTGCTGTTTTTGTTTTGTTATTTTATTATATTTATTATTTCAAGGCAGAACACTTGATCAACAAGACTCCTGTTTTATTTTTCAAATGTGGTTTGAACTGGGTGACCAAGTGACCTCTATGTGAAAGTCCAGTAATTAGCCTGGGATAGATGGGGCAGGTTTGAGATCTAAGGAATTAACCAGAAAAATACACTTTATTTCTCAGCTGCCCCACCAACGTCTGTAGGTGAATTAATAACTTTTAATTACAAAATGTCCAATAGATGGGAGCATAAGACCACGAAGCATCAGTTATAGTCTACAAGCAGCAATATGATGGACCATGAAGCATCAGTTATAGTCTACAAGCAGCAATATGATGGACCATGAAGCATCAGTTATAGGCCACAAGCAGCAATATGATGGACCATGAAGTATCAGTTATAGACTACAAGCAGCAATATGATGGACCATGAAGCATCAGTTATAGACTACAAGCAGCAATATGATGGACCATGAAGCATCAGTTATAGTCTACAAGCAGCAATATGATGGACCATGAAGCATCAGTTATAGACTACAAGCAGCAATATGATGGACATAAAATAGTATGCAACCACAGACTATATGTCCCATGCTTTTCTAAAATGGTCTCATGACTTTAGTTAGCTGTATATCTCCTATTAGGGCTGTGTTGCTTTTGAGAGAGAAAAACAAGTGACTATAGCAGGTATTGAATCCCAGGTAAATAATCACTAGTCAGAACCTCAACCTTAGTATACATGCATTATAAAAAATCACCTTAATATCTGATATTGCGAGTAAACAACCTCAGAATAGAAAAGACAAGAGTGCGTCTTCCAGCCCGTCAATATATTACATCTTGCAACTCTAACCTAGTGGTCAATGAATGACATCACACAACCCTAGCAGTTAGCAAATAGCACATTTTACACCGGGATTCAAACCAGCCACCTTTAGGCCACAGGTCCAACTCCTTAACCACTGGGTGAAAACCTGAGTTAATCTTGGGGAATAAGCTATGAGTTAATCTGCCAAAATGAAGACAAAACGCTTTACATGGTATCACTTGTTATACATAAATATTATACATCATTATAATACATAAATCATTGCCAAAAGCACAAGACTTACTGTTGCATGTCGGTCTATATTATTAACGGATTGATCATATCAAATATCAAAACATTATTTTAACCTACTGCAATGCAATTACATGTGGCTCAGGAACCACTGACTCACTGCATTATTCTATAGTATTATCAAGACACCTGCTGTTAACTCTTAACTACTTAGGACACCTGCTGTTAACTCTTAACTACTTAGGACAGCTGCTGTTAACTCTTAACTACTTAGGACACCTGCTGTTAACTCTTAACTACTTAGGACACCTGCTGTTAACTCTTAACTACTTAGGACACCTGCTGTTAACTCTTAACTACTTAGGACACCTGCTGTTAACTCTTAACTACTTAGGACACCTGCTGTTAACTCTTAACTACTTAGGACAGCTGCTGTTAACTCTTAACTACTTAGGACAGCTGCTGTTAACTCTTAACTACTTAGGACAGCTGCTGTTAACTCTTAACTACTTAGGACAGCTGCTGTTAACTCTTAACTACTTAGGACACCTGCTGTTAACTCTTAACTACTTAGGACACCTGCTGTTAACTCTTAACTACTCAGGACAGCTCACGAGGTGTCCTAAACATCTGCTGACTAGGTGGGACTAGAGACTTCATGCATAGTTACCCACCCACCCACTTATACCCATAAGTGTAAACTGTCTTTAATATCAGCACTTATACGACCAATGTTCTACTCTGAGACACTGTGTGAACATGGTCCCAGATCTCAACATAATGTTACAAAAAAAAACGTAGAATGTTTGTTTTACATAATAATAAAAAATGAATATTACTAATGTAACCCACTGGAACTTTCCGCGTCCCCGTACAGAACTGTCCGCGTCCACGTTCGGTGTGGATATTGTCCGGTTACGCGCAGAGTGGACTGAGGTGATCTTGGGGAATAACGACGGAGTTTGTTACAGTGTTGAGACACCGAAGTTTATTGTTCAATTTGCTTTTTGCTTTACGGTCAGGGACAGTATGAGTGTAGTCAGATCCTTTTCACTCTCTATCCTTGTTTCATTTTGTGTTTCACCGGATTCATCATCATCGAGACGAGGGACAGAAACGACCTGCTAGCTAGTCGGTACAGCTCGGTAAGCTAGCTAGCTACTCTACCGGCAGCATCCTAGTTATCCTAGCTAGCCGGTACAGCTCGGTAAGCTAGCTAGCTACTCTACCAGCAGCATCCTAGTTATCCTAGCTAGTCGGTACAGCTCGGTAAGCTAGCTAGCTACTCTACCAGCAGCATCCTAGTTACCATAGCTACTCTACCAGCAGCATCCTAGTTACCATAGCTACTCTACCAGCAGCATCCTAGTTACCATAGCTACCACTACATCATCACCGGCTGTCTGCATTTCTTGTGGACCGATGGAGCTCCCCGGTTGTTTCTTCCACCTGTTAAATCCCGGTGAGGCTTCTCCCTCTCTCGTTGACGGATGCTGGCTACCTCTGTTCGGTTCTCCTCTCTTCACTAGATGGACGGTAACTTTAGTGTTTAACCCCTCTGTGTCCAAGGACCGAACTTTTGAATATTATTTTCAGGCCGCCTCAATAGCAGGTATTGAACACCGGGTAAATAATCACTAGTCAGAACCTCAACCTCAGTATACATTCATTATAAAAATCATCTTAATATCTGATATTGTGAGTAAACAACCTCGAGAGTGCGTCTACCAGCCCTCCAATAAATTACATAATTCAACCCTCCCGGTTAGTAAATTTACCTCAACATGACCCCGGAGAAGGCAGAGTAACGACACCAGCCTTTTAGCGGGGCTGACAGACTGACTACAACGCTCGCGACGCTGAATGAATTTCGTCATTAAAAATGACACACTGCTCGCGCCATTAACTAACGTCTGGAAGTCAGTTCTATTTGTGAAACTCTTCTTATGTTTCCCCATCTGAGCTCAGAGTAGATGAGAGATGTAATGTTTGTCTCTGTTGTGTTGAAGTCCAATCAAGCAGGAGAGACCAGCCTCCCCTGTTCCCAGCTGTGTGTCCATGAAGAGTGATAAGTCTATGGGTCATCCTATAGTGTTTAGAGAGGGAGACTTTTTTATCATATTCCTAAACAATATTAAACAAACACAACATTCCCTGTGTGTGTGTGTGCATGCTGTGTGTGTGTGTGTGTGTGTGTGTGTGTGTGTGTGTGTGTGTGTGTGTGTGTGTGTGTGTGTGTGTGTGTGTGTGTGTGTGTGTGTGTGTGTGTGTGTACTCCCTGGATGAGGAGATGTAATCTCATGTTTTGTCCACAGAAACCAACAGGAGAGATCAGCCTCCCCTGTTCCCAGCTGTGTGTCCATGAAGAGTGACCGGTCTATGGGTCATCCTATAGTGTTTAGAGAGGGAGACTTTTCTACTGAACAAAGGTAAGAAGAACTCATGGGTCCTGGTCAGTGAGTTAAACAACACTGTCTCTAGTCATTTCTCCTCTCCCATTTTCCCATTTATTGTTGTTGTTTTCATAATCCATAGACTCATCCTTTTATCCATTTTCATAGTCCTAAAACAATATTAAACAAACACAACATTCCCTCCGTGTGTGTGTATGTGTGTGTGTGTGTGTGTGTGTGTGTGTGTGTGTGTGTGTGTGTGTGTGTGTGTGTGTGTGTGTGTGTGTGTGTGTGTGTGTGTGTGTGTGTGTGTGTGTGTGTGTGTGCGTGTGTGTGTACTCCCTGGATGAGGATATGTAATCTCATGTTTTGTCCACAGAAACCAACAGGTGAGATCAGAGTCAGAGATTCTCAGTGGTCAGTCTTCCCAGAGTCATCAAACAGACCTGGCCTCCATATTCAGTGTATGTGGTCCTGTTATGTACATTTGTTTTTGTTTACCTCAAGTAAAGTTGATCTGTCAATCATTCATTAATGTGTTAATGAGAAAGCATTTATTCTCTTGCTTAACTTATTTACTTTATTTATTTCAGTTGCTTGAAGAGAAAATTATGACATTTGTGAAGAACGAGCTGAAGATGTTCAAGAGGATTCTTAGTCCAGAACTCCCAGGAGGCTTTGAGAGTCAGAAGCAGGATAAGGAAGTGGTGGATCCTGAAGATGAGCAGCAGGAGAGCAGTGCCAGAGAGGGGGCTCTGAAGATCACACTGCACATCCTGAGGAAAATGAACCAGAAGGAGCTTGCTGACACACTGGAGAAATGTAAGAGCTGTCTGCCTCATGTTGAATGCTGTTTTATAACATTTAAAAGCTGTAGCTAAAGTACAGCTAAAGTAGCTGTGTAACTTAATGATATTGTAGCAGCCTTAACACAACACCTAGTGACCTCATCAAGTAGCAGCAGGGACGTGTTGTGGTGATTAATTTAGAGAGAGAGAGAACATTAATAATACCATCAATAATACCAATAATAATATAATCAGTCACACCAGTCTGTAATGCATTATGAAAACATTTACACATTTATACAGTCAGTTAAGAGAATACATGATTATAATGTAAAACTTTATAACAGTCCTACAATACTGTAGACATTAAAACAGACGTAATATTAATATCCTCTGTGTTATTTCTTCATTCAGATGAGCTTGCTGTGATTTGCCAACGTGAACTCAAATCTAGTCTAAAGAAGAAGTTTCAATGTGTATTTGAGGGGATCGCTAAACAAGGAAACCCAACACTTCTCAATAAGATCTACACAGAGCTCTACATCACAGAGGGTGGAACAGGAGAGGTCAATAATGAACATGAGCTGAGACAGATTGAGACAACAACCAGGAAACAAGCAAGACCAGAGACTGCAATCAAATGTAACGACATCTTCAAACCCTTAACTGGACAAGACAAACCTATCAGAACTGTGCTGACAAAGGGAGTCGCTGGCATTGGAAAAACAGTCTCTGTGCAGAAGTTCATTCTGGACTGGGCTGAAGGAAAAGCAAATCAGGATGTCCAATTTGTATTTTCATTCCCTTTTCGGGAGCTGAATTTGATGAAAGAGGACAAACACACTTTCATTGAACTTCTTAATCACTTCTCAATGGAAACCAAACAATCAGGAATCTCCATCTACAACAAGTACAAAGTTCTGTTCATCTTTGATGGTCTGGATGAGTGCCGACTGCCCCTAGACTTCCAGAAGAACAAGATCTGTTGGGACGTCACAGAGTCAACCTCAGTGGATGTTCTGCTGACAAATCTCATCAAGGGAAATCTGCTTCCCTCTGCTCTCCTCTGGATAACTACCCGACCTGCAGCAGCCAATAAGATCCCTTCAGGGTGTGTTGACCAGGTGACAGAGGTACGAGGGTTCAATGACCCACAGAAGGAGGAGTACTTCAGGAAGAGATTCAGTGATGAGGACCTGGCCAGCAGAATCATCTCACACATAAAGACATCAAGGAGCCTCCACATCATGTGCCACATTCCAGTCTTCTGTTGGATTTCTGCAACAGTCCTTGAACACATGCTGAAACATAAGAGAGAAGAGATGCCCAAGACTCTGACTGAGATGTACACACACCTTGTGGTGTTTCATACCAAACAGAAGAATGAAAAGTATCTTGTGAAAGAAGAGACAGGTCCACACTGGAATAAAGAGAGCATTCTGTCACTGGGAAAACTGGCTTTTCAACAGCTTGTGAAAGGCAATCTGATTTTCTATGAGGAAGACCTGAAAGAGGCTGGCATTGATGTCAATGAAGCCTCAGTGTACTCAGGATTGTGCACACAGCTCTTTAAAGAGGAATGTGGGCTGTACCAGGACAAGGTGTACTGCTTTGTTCATCTGAGCATTCAGGAGTTTCTGGCTGCTGTATATGTGTTCCTCTCATTCATCAACAACAATGAGAATGTAATGGACAAACTGCAAACAAAAGATGAGTCTTCAGTTACTTTCTACAAGTCCAGTGTCTTTTCTTCGCTGTTCAGAGAGAAGCCTAAAGTTACTGAAGTTACTTTCTACACGAGTGCTGTGGATAAAGCCTTACAAAGTGAGACGGGAAACCTGGACCTTTTCCTCCGCTTCCTTCTGGGCCTCTCACTGGAGTCCAATCAGAAGCACTTACGAGGTCTACTGACAAAGACAAGAAGCAGCTCACAGAGCCATGAAGAAACAGAAACAGTCAAGTACATCAAGGAGAAGATCAGGGAGAATCCCTCTCCAGAGAGGAGCATCAATCTGTTCCACTGTCTGAATGAACTGAATGACCATTCTCTAGTGGAGGAGATCCAAAGATACCTGAGATCAGGAAGTCTCTCAAAACCCAACCTGTCACCTGCACAGTGGTCAGCTCTGGTCTTTGTGTTGCTGACTTCAGAAAAGGAGCTGGATGTGTTTGACCTGAAGAAATACTCCAGATCAGAGGAAGGTCTTCTGAGGCTGCTGCCAGTGGTCAAAGCCTCCAGAGCTGCTCTGTGAGTAAATAAAATGACATATAAGAACTAATCATCAGGAAGAAATATTCAGTTTAGTGAAAAATATGAATTATAATATGTATAATATATTATTTTGAAAAACATACTGAATAAATGCATTGATTTTCACATTAGTATAACAATATGACCATACAATTCTAGGAAACGGAAGATGAATCTATATGTTGTTTGAGAGAATTAACTAAATGCATCTGCCATTGTCCTTCTACACTACTGGTGTTAAATTAACAGTGTGTTTGTGAAGTCATGATGATCTCTTTGTCAGGCTGTCAGGCTGTGGAGTCACAGAGGAAGGCTGTGCTTCTCTGGTCTCAGCTCTGGAGTCAAACCCCTCACACCTGAGAGAGCTGGATCTGAGTAACAATGACCTGAAGGATTCAGGAGTGGAGCTGCTCTCTGCTGGACTGGGGAATCCCCACTGTAAACTGGAGACTCTGAGGTCAGTATTCCTGTAGTTGGTCAACAAGTGATAACTGTTCACCAGATCCACATGTGTTTACCAGACACACATAGTCCACACCATATGTGTTTGGACAGTGAAGCTTACAGTTTTAAATGTGGTGCTCTGCTCCAGCATTTTGGATTTGAGATATAATGTTTCATATTAGGAGACAGTACAGAATGTCACCTTTTATTTGAGGTTGATGGTGAGAGGTTAGCATGTTTTGTTGTAGCCTCTGTTATTGGTAATGGTGAGAGGTTAGCATGTTTTGTTGTATCCTCTGTTATTGGTAATGGTGAGAGGTTAGTATGTTTTGTTGTAGCCTCTGTTATTGGTAATGGTGAGAGGTTAGTATGTTTTGTTGTAGTCTCTGTTATTGGTGATGGTGAGAGGTTAGCATGTTTTGTTGTAGTCTCTGTTATTGGTAATGGTGAGAGGTTAGCATGTTTTGTTGTAGCCTCTGTTATTGGTAATGGTGAGAGGTTAGCATGTTTTGTTGTAGCCTCTGTTATTGGTAATGGTGAGAGGTTAGCATGTTTTGTTGTAGCCTCTGTTATTGGTAATGGTGAGAGGTTAGCATGTTTTGTTGTAGCCTCTGTTATTGGTAATGGTGAGAGGTTAGCATGTTTTGTTGTAGCCTCTGTTATTGGTAATGGTGAGAGGTTAGTATGTTTTGTTGTAGCCTCTAACTCCCTCACTCATTATTATTCATGATTAATTCATGATCTTTCTCAATGATGGCGTCACAGGCTTGATGTAGTCATTGTGTTCAAAGAATATGGGACCAAATACTAAACTGTTGACTACTTTAATACACTATAAGTGAATTGGTCAGAATATTTATGACTTCTTCGAATGCGGGACTAGATACATAAAGTGCTTTATTTCTAAACGGTGAAACAGATATATATTAAAATATCCTCAAATAAAAGATGACATTATAAACTGTCACCTCATATGAAACATTTGATCTGAAATCCAAAATGTTGGAGAATAGAGCCACATTTAAAATGTTAGCTTCACTGTCTAAATAGATATGGTGTGGACTGTATACTCAATACAATCTAAATCTGATACCTCACTGTCTAAATAGATATGGTGTGGACTGTATACTCAATACAATCTAAATCTGATTCCTCACTGTCTGTCTTCTGACTGATTCTGCTTTTTAAACTGGTCTGGTCAGTCTACTATAATATTTGTACTAGACATGTTTCTATCTGCAGGCAATACTTTGATCATTTGTCATTTTTATGATGATACACTATTTTACGAATAGATATGGAAGGTTTCAGGACACTGATATATCTGAATATGTTGAAAAAATATACTGCCACTACTTTCACCACCAAAGAATATCAGTGTGGTTTTAATATGATTTGACTCTTTGCAGGCTGTCAGGCTGTCTAGTCACAGAGGAAGGCTGTGCTTCTCTGGTCTCAGCTCTGAGGTCAAACCCCTCACACCTGAGAGAGCTGGACCTGAGCTACAATCACCCAGGAGACTCAGGAGTCAGACTGCTCTCTGCTGGACTGGAGGATCCACACTGCAGACTGGAGAAACTCAAGTATGTAGAGGGTTTATGTCAATGTTCATATCAGACGTGTTTGTCTTATCAGGCTGGTTAAGACAAACATTCGTACCACCACTTGGACAAAGTTATATGATGTTGTTCATATCAGACCCGTAACATAACTCATGCAAATCATAATAGTGAAAAAGTAACAGTGAGAACAAAAAACCACAGACAACTAAAATCTACCGTCAATGGTTTATGGTTTGTGAATAGACCACAGAAACTGCCTGCTGGACACACGAACACAAGCCTCACTCGGTTGTTGCCAGGAGACATCCAGGCTTTGAGAGGTGGTCATAATAAAATAATAGTGGAGGGTTTATTTGCCACTGGTATGGCTACTGGAGGCAGTGAACTCTCTGGGACTGTTTTACAGTACCGGAAGAGTGCTAGGATTCATGTTGGTTCCTCATGGTTTATTTGGTAAACACACGGTAAGGGGGGGAGGGGGGCTGAGCTGGCCCAACAACGCAGAGAGAAAGAAAATAGAGAAATAATAGAAAACTAAAACAAGTAATAAAAGTACTAAATACACAATGAGTAACGATAACTTGGCTTTATACACGGAATACCACTACCGAGGCTATGTGCAAGGTTACGGCGATCATTTTAACTGACCTGCCTATTAAATAAAGGTTCATTTAAACTGAACATCTTCTGAAAATGTGCTTTGTAGCAATGTCGATGCTGTGATCTGATTGACTGTTGATATACTGTAAAACAGTGTGGAAAGAAACTAATATTCAAAAACACCCCAAAGCTTCAATACAGCTGACTAACTAACCAAAAATACAGTGGGTTGTCTGCCCAGTTCTGTATTTAACACAGTTTACCTACGGGTAGTGTATGCCCATCGGCCACTTGTCTTGGTTCCCCCTTTTCCCACCAGCATGAATAACAACATATTCACATAATTCCAGACAAATGTGACATGTATGAACAAAAACCAAAAGAGCTCAATCCACATAGAGAGAGATTGAGACACAGAGAGATTGAGACACAGAGAGATTGAGACACAGAGAGATTGAGACACAGAGAGATTGAGACACAGAGAGATTGAGACACAGAGAAAATAACTGATTGGGTATTTAAACCAAAGGAAAGGGGATGTGATTGGGTAATGGAAACAGGAGAAGGTGTGTCTTCTGGGAAAGGGGATGTGATTGGGTAATGAAAACAGGAGGAGGTGTGTCTTCAGTGTGTGTGTGAGTGTGTGTGTGTGTGTGTCCAGTGTGTGTGTGTCTTTGTCCAGTGTGTGTTTGTACTGTGTGTGTTTATCCCTCAATGACTGTCTGTTCTTCTGCTTACCGCTACAGTGTGGAACATGGTGGAGAGAACAGAATGAAACCTGGACTTAGAAAATGTGAGTGTTGACTGCTGTGAAGAATATGACTAAGAATAAGTCTTAATTCAAGTTAAGTCAAAGACCAACATCATTACTGACTTGGTCATATTAAATATCAGCTGTAGTTCTACAGAAGCAGAAATCAGGGACACCAACGTTTACAAAGAGTTGATTTGACTGTGTGTGTGTGTGTGTGTGTGTGTGCGCGTGCGTGTGTGTAATTAATGGTAATAAGTGTGTTTTATATTACCATACAGTATAACATATGATCATTCAACAAGTCTCAAGTTACCTTAACTTCTCCTTTTGATACCTAGAAACATCTACATTAAATGAATTAGTGAAAAGTGAGTTAACATTCTAATGTGAATGATGATGATTTCTAATATTGTGTCTGGTTTCATCCATCAGATGTCTGTGATCTCACACTGGACCCAAACACAGTAAACAGACTCCTCTCTCTGTCTGAGGAGAACAGAAAGGTGACATGTAGGAGAGAGGAGCAGCCGTATCCTGAGAGATTTGAGGGCTGTGGACAGGTGCTGTGTAGAGAGGGTCTGACTGGGCGCTGTTACTGGGAGGTGGAGTGGAGTGGGGGGGGGGCTGTTATAGGAGTGACATATAAAGGAATCAGCAGGAGAGGATGGGGTGATGACTGTTGTCTTGGATACAATGACAAGTCCTGGAGTCTGTTCTGCTATGACAACAGTTACATTGCCTGTCACAATAATAATGTCACTACCATAGACGTCCCCTCCTCCAGCCCCCACAGAGTAGGAGTGTATCTGGACTGGCCAGCCGGCACTCTGTCCTTCTATAGAGCCTCCTCTGACACACTGACCCACCTGATCACATTCACCTCCACATTCACTGAGCCCCTCTATCCAGGGTTTAGGGTTTGGTTTGACTCCTCAGTGTCCCTGAAATAACACAGGGTTTGGGATGATGGTGAATCAGTGTTCCTCTGTCAGTGACACACACACACACACTGAACTCACACACACATTGAACATACATACACACACACACACTGGACTCACACACACACACACACTGGACTCACACACACACACACATTGAATATACATACACACACACACTGGACTCACACACACACACACACTGGACAAACACACACTCACACACACCCACACGCTGGACAATCACACACACACGCTGGACAATCACACACACACACACTGGACAATCACACACACACACTGGACAATCACACACTCACACTGGACAATCACACACACACTGGACACACACACACACTGGACACACACACCTGCTGGACACACACTGGACACACACACTGGAAAAACACACACACACACACACACTGGACAAACACACACACACACCCACACGCTGGATACAAACACACACACACACACGCTAGACACAAACACACACACTGGACACACACACACTGAACACACACACACACACACTGGACAAACACACACACACACACTGGACAAACACACACACACACAAACACAGTGGACAAACACACACACTGGACAAACACAAAAACACACACACACATACACAGGAAACACACACACACAGGACACACACTGGACACACACATTGGACACACACTGGACACACACACATGCGCGTCTTCCTATAATTGTGACCTTGACCCAGGACCTCTTACAATAACATGTATTTAATGTTGAATAACAAATTGTACAATTATATACAATTATATATAATTATATATGGACATACGCTCCATAGTTGTATAATTATATATAATTATATATGGACATACGCTCCATAGTTGTATAATTATATATGGACATACGCTCCATAGTTGTACAATTATATACAATTATATATGGACATACGCTCCATAGTTGTATAATTATATATGGACATACGCTCCATAGTTGTACAATTATATATAATTATATATGGACATACGCTCCATAGTTGTATAATTATATACAATTATATATGGACATACGCTCCATAGTTGTACAATTATATATAATTATATATGGACATACGCTCCATAGTTGTATAATTATATACAATTATATATGGACATACGCTCCATAGTTGTACAATTATATATAATTATATATGGACATACGCTCCATAGTTGTATAATTATATATGGACATACGCTCCATAGTTGTACAATTATATATAATTATATATGGACATACGCTCCATAGTTGTACAATTATATATAATTATATATGGACATACGCTCCATAGTTGTACAATTATATATAATTATATATGGACATACGCTCCATAGTTGTACAATTATATATAATTATATATGGACATACGCTCCATAGTTGTATAATTATATATGGACATACGCTCCATAGTTGTATAATTATATATGGACATACGCTCCATAGTTGTATAATTATATATGGACATACGCTCCATAGTTGTATAATTATATATGGACATACGCTCCATAGTTGTATAATTATATATGGACATACGCTCCATAGTTGTATAATTATATATGGACATACGCTCCATAGTTGTACTAGTAAACAAGGATATATTGTACTGTTCATAATAAAACATACTTGAAACAAGAAAAGGCTGTTAATTGTGAAAACAGTTTGTTTATTGATTTAACGTTTCCTCTGTCAGGTTGATGTTAACCTGCGACTGGTTGAAACATGAAACAAATATGAAATGAAATACAAAACATTTAAATATGTGGAATAGAATTAAACAAATTGTACAACAGAGTGTTGTAATGCAGGGTTACTATAGCAACAGAGTGTTGTGATGCAGGGTCACTATAGCAACAGAGTGTTGTGATGCAGGGTCACTATAGCAACAGAGTTCTCTGCTCTCTTTCTGCTCTCTCTGTTCTCTGCTCTCTTTCTGCTCGCTCTCTCTGCTTTCTCTCTGTTCTCTGCTCTCTCTGCTTTCTCTCTGTTCTCTGCTCTCTCTCCTCTCTCTCTCTCGCTCTCTGCTCTCTGCTCTGCTGCTATCTCTGTTCTCTGCTCTGCTCTCTCTGCTCTATGCTCTCTCTCTCTGATCTCTTTCTGCTCTCGTTATCTGCTCTTACTATCTCTGCCCTCTCTGCTTTCTCTCTGTTCTCTGCTCTCTCTCTCTCTCTCTCTCTCTCCCTCTGCTCTCTCTCTCTGCCATCTCTCTGTCCTCTCTCTGTGCCCTCTCTCTGCTCTCTGCTCTCTTCTCTCTCTCTCTGCTCTTCTCTCTCTTTTTGCACTCTCACTCTCTTTGCTTTCTCAGCCTGCTCTCTTTCTCTCAGCTCTCTCTCTCTCTGCTCTCTCTCTTCTCTCTATTCTCTTCTCTCTCACTCTGTTCTCTGCTCTCTGCGCTCTCTCTGTTCTCTGCTCACTCTCTCTGCTCTCTTTCTGCTCTAGTTATCTGCTCTTACTCTCTCTGCCCTCTCTGCTCTCTCACTCCCTCTGCTCTCTCTAATTTCTCTCTGCTCTCTGCTCTCTTCTCTATCTCTCTCTCCCTCTGCCCTCTCTGCTCTCTTTTCTCAGCTCTCTCTGCTCTCGTGACATTAATTGTGAAAACAGTTTGTTTATTGATTTTACGTTTCCTCTGTCAGGTTGATGTTAACCTGCGACTGGTTGAAACATGAAACAAATATGAAATAGAAAACATTTAAATATGTGAAATTGAATTAAACAAATTGTACAATTAGTACAACAGAGTGTTGTGATGCAGGGTCACTATAGCAACAGAGTGTTGTGATGCAGGGTCACTATAGCAACAGAGTCCTCTCTCCCTCTGCTCTCTCTGTTCTCTGCTCTCTCCCTCTTTCTGCTCGCTAGTGGATTCTAGGTCTTCTAGGAGAGGAACCCTGTGACGTCATCATCAGAGAGGGAGATTCTAGACACACACTCAGCCTCTCTCTGCTCTCTTCTCTCGCTCTCTCTCTGCTCTCTCTCTGCTCTCTCTCTCTGCTCACTCTCTGCTCTCTCTCTCTGCTCACTCTCTCTGCTCTCTCTCTCTGCTCACTCTCTCTGCTCACTCTCTCTGCTCTCTCTCTCTGCTCTCTCTCTCTGCTCTCTCTCTCTGCTCTCTCTCTCTGCTCACTCTCTCTGCTCACTCTCTCTGCTCTCTCTCTCTGCTCACTCTCTCTGCTCTCTCTCTCTGCTCTCTCTCTCTGCTCACTCTCTCTGCTCTCTCTCTCTGCTCACTCTCTCTGCTCTCTCTCTCTGCTCACTCTCTCTGCTCTCTCTGCTCTTCTCTCTCTCTCTGCTCTCTGCTCTCTCTGCTCTTCTCTCTCTCTGCTCTCTCTGTTCTCTGTTCTCTCTCTCTCTGTTCTCTCTCTCTCTGCTCTCTCTGCCCTCTGTTCTCTCTCTCTGCTCTCTCTGCTCTCTCTGCTCTCTGTGCTCTCTCTCTGTGCTCTCTCTGCTCTCTCTTGGATCTCTCTGCTCTCTCTGTCTATGCTCACTCTCTCTTCTCTCTCTCTCTCTGCTCTCTTTTCTATGCTCTCTGCTCTCTCTCTCTGCGCTCTCTCTGATCTCTCTTTCCACTCTCTGCTCTCTTTTCTCTGCTCTCTGCCTCTGCTTTCCATGCGCTCTCTCCTCTCTGCTTTCTCTCTGCTCTCTCTCCCCCCAATCTCTCGCTTTTATATCTTAACGGCTGCAGTTTGGACAATCACCACTTGATGGCAGTGTAAACCAGAAGTGATGAAAACAACATCACTGCAGAGAGAGAGAGAGAGTCTAATATACTGATATACAGTAGCATTCAGAAAGTATTCAGACCCCTTGACTTTTTACACATTTTGTCACGTTACAGCCTTATTCTAAAATGGATTAAATGTGTTTTTCCCCTCATCAATCTACACACAATAACCCAGAATTACAAAGCAAAAACTGTTTATTTTATGTGTGAACATTTTTATTTAAAAAAACGTAGATTTTACATAAGTATTCAGACCATTTACTCAGTACTTTGTTGAAGCACCTTTGGCAGCGATTACAACCTTGAGTCTTCTTGGGTATGAGGCTACAAGCTTGGCACACCTGTATTTGGGGAGTTTCTCCCATTCTTCTCTGCAGATCCTCTCAAGCTCTGTCAGGTTGGATGGGGAGCGTCGCTGCACAGCTATTTTCAGGTCTCTCCAGAGATGTTCGATTGGGTTCAAATCCGGGCTTAGGATCATTGTCCTGTTGTCCAGTCTGTGTATACTATACTGGGAGGGTAGAGAGTCAGAACAGATAGAGGATCTGGAGCCCTGAGGGGGAGAGAGAGAGGGAGGGTAGAGAGTCAGAACAGAGGGAAAGAGAGAGAGGGAGGGTAGAGAGTCAGAACAGAGGGAAAGAGAGCGAGGGAGGGGAGAGAGTCAGAACAGAGGGAAAGAGAGCGAGACGGAGGGGAGAGAGTCAGAACAGAGGGAAAGAGAGAGAGGGAGGGTAGAGAGTCAGAACAGAGGGAAAGAGAGCGAGACGGAGGGGAGAGAGTCAGAACAGAGGGAAAGAGAGAGAGGGAGAGTAGAGAGTCAGAACAGAGGGAAAGAGAGAGAGAGGGAGGGTAGACAGAGGATGTGTAGAAGTTGCTTTATATTTGGTAATTGGGGGCCTTTGAGCCCTGATGGGCTGGGTGACATCAGTGAAACTCTGAGAGATATGAGCTGCTGTGGGGGGAGAGCAAGAGAGAGAAGGAGGGAGGGAGGGAGGGAGGGAGGGAGGGAGGGAGGGAGGGAGGGAGGGATGAGTCAGCAGAAATTACGAAATTATTCGTTTGTCTTTAAATTTACTTCTTTATCTCTTTCCCCTTTCCCCTCTTTCCTCTTTTTTTTTTGAGGAAGACCGACAGACAGACAGACAGACAGACAGACAGAGACACACACACACAGGAGGGGTAGGTAATCAGGCATTCCTCCCATGGTGTGTGCATTAATTTTAGTCCCCTTCTAATTAACTAGCTGCTGACAGTGACCAGAGATTTGATAGATTGGCCTAGAGGTATGTGTGTGTGTGTGCGTGCAAGCAATTATACGTGTGTGTTTTTGAGAGAGAGTTAACGGGACTTTTGATAAGAATGAAACACAGCCCTGATTCCATGTTCTGCTTTGTGTTTCAATTAGGTCTTAGTGGATTAGAGGCATGTGATTCATGAACCATTACTGCTGTTGGAAAACGTCAGAAAGAGAGAAAGAAGGAAAGGAAGCAGTCCGTTCTGAACTGCTTCAAGGTCAGAAGTTGGTCATGATGTTTCTCTGAAACACAGAAGACTAAAGTTGGTCATGATGTTTCTCTGAAACAGTAAAGACTAAAGTTGGTCATGATGTTTCTCTAAAACACAGAAGACTAAAGTTGGTTATGATGTTTCTCTGAAACAGTAAAGACTAAAGTTGGTCATGATGTTTCTCTAAAACAGTAAAGACTAAAGTTGGTCATGATGTTTCTCTGAAACAGTAAAGACTAAAGTTGGTCATGATGTTTCTCTGAAACAGTAAAGACTAAAGTTGGTCATGATGTTTCTCTAAAACAGTAAAGACTAAAGTTTGTCATGATGTTTCTCTGAAACACAGAAGACAAAAGTTGGTCATGATGTTTCTCTGAAACACAGAACACTAAAGTTGGTCATGATGTTTCTCTGAAACACAGAAGACTAAAGTTGGTTATGATCTTTCTCTGAAACACAGAACACTAAAGTTGGTCATGATGTTTCTCTAAAACAGTAAAGACTAAAGTTGGTCAT
Organism: Oncorhynchus kisutch; assembly: GCF_002021735.2. Taxonomy (NCBI): domain Eukaryota; kingdom Metazoa; phylum Chordata; class Actinopteri; order Salmoniformes; family Salmonidae; genus Oncorhynchus; species Oncorhynchus kisutch. Next base: position 121,555 of record NW_022262722.1, read on the forward strand.
GATGTTTCTCTAAAACACAGAACACTAAAGTTGGTCATGATGTTTCTCTGAAAAAGTAAAGACTAAAGTTGGTCATGATGTTTCTCTAAAACAGTAAAGACTAAAGTTGGTCATGATGTTTCTATAAAACACAGAAGACTAAAGTTGGTCATGATGTTTCTATAAAACACAGAAGACTAAAGTTGGTCATGATGTTTCTCTAAAACAGTAAAGACTAAAGTTGGTCATGATGTTTCTCTAAAACAGTAAAGACTAAAGTTGGTCATCATGATGTTTCTTTAAAACACAGAACACTAAAGTTGGTCATGATGTTTCTCTGAAACAGTAGAGACTAAAGTTGGTCATGATGTTTCTCTAAAACACAGAACACTAAAGTTGGTAATGATGTTTCTCTAAAACACAGAACACTAAAGTTGGTAATGATGTTTCTCTAAAACACAGAACACTAAAGTTGGTCATGATGTTTCTCTGAAACAGTAAAGACTAAAGTTGGTCATGATGTTTCTCTGAAACAATAAAGACTAAAGTTGGTCATGATGTTTCTCTAAAACACAGAACACTAAAGTTGGTCATGATGTTTCTCTAAAACAGTAAAGACTAAAGTTGGTCATGATGTTTCTCTAAAACAGTAAAGACTAAAGTTGGTCATGATGTTTCTCTGAAACACAGAAGACAAAAGTTGGTCATGATGTTTCTCTGAAACACAGAACACTAAAGTTGGTCATGATGTTTCTCTGAAACACAGAACACTAAAGTTGGTCATGATGTTTCTCTGAAACACAGAACACTAAAGTTGGTCATGATGTTTCTCTAAAACAGTAAAGACTAAAGTTGGTCATGATGTTTCTCTAAAACACAGAACACTAAAGTTGGTCATGATGTTTCTCTGAAAAAGTAAAGACTAAAGTTGGTCATGATGTTTCTCTAAAACAGTAAAGACTAAAGTTGGTCATGATGTTTCTATAAAACACAGAACACTAAAGTTGGTCATGATGTTTCTCTGAAACAGTAGAGACTAAAGTTGGTCATGATGTTTCTCTAAAACACAGAACACTAAAGTTGGTAATGATGTTTCTCTAAAACACAGAACACTAAAGTTGGTAATGATGTTTCTCTAAAACACAGAACACTAAAGTTGGTCATGATGTTTCTCTGAAACAGTAAAGACTAAAGTTGGTCATGATGTTTCTCTGAAACAATAAAGACTAAAGTTGGTCATGATGTTTCTCTAAAACAGTAAAGACTAAAGCTGGTCATGATGTTTCTATAAAATACAGAAGACTAAAGTTGGTCATGATGTTTCTCTGAAACAGTAAAGACTAAAGTTGGTCATGATGTTTCTCTGAAACACAGAACACTAAAGTTGGTCAATGATGTTTCTCTAAAACAGTAAAGACTAAAGTTGGTCATGATGTTTCTCTGAAACAGTAAAGACTAAAGTTGGTCATGATGTTTCTCTGAAACACAAAAGACTAAAGTTGGTCATGATGTTTCTCTGAAACACTAAAGACTAAAGTTGGTCATTATGTTTCTCTAAAACGGTAAAGAATAAAGTTGGTCATGATGTTGCCTTAGTGTAGCAGAAATCTCAGTGAACAATTGGTAAACAGAATACCCTGCACAACATCTATTTGCACCTCTACTGGATGGAAACTATAAGTTTAAGGGCTGCAGTGGCACTTACAGATGTAGATTAACACCCAAACAGGGAAACAGATCCAATCAAAGGTGTTATCACCTCCACTAAGGCAGTTATTTATCCTTGTGGTAAGAATTATGTGGATGAAACAAAGCACAAATATAAAGTACGAATCTCATCGTAGCACCATTAGGGGCAAAAACTTGACGTACCCAGTAGCGGCCCACTTTTTGGAAGCGATTTCGTCCCTACTGTAACGAATCTCTTCGTCGTCTGAGGAGGAGTAGGAAGGATCGGACCATTATGCAGCGTGTCCATGTTAATTTTTTATTAGTCTGAACACACGAAACAAGGAAGAAACGAAACAGTTCTGTCAGGTGACACAGAAAACAACGACCCACGCACACAGGTGGGAACAGGCTACCTACGTATGGTTCCAACGATTGCCAACTGCCTCTGATTGGGAACCATACCAGGCCAAACACATACAGTGGGGAGAACAAGTATTTGATAACCTGCAAAATCGACAGGTTTTCCTACTTACAGAGCATGTAGAGGTCTGTAATGTAGAGGTCTGTAATTTTTATCATAGGTACACTTCAACTGTGAGAGACGGAATCTAAAACAAAAATCCAGAAAATCACATTGTATGACTTTTAAGTAATTCATTTGCATTTTATTGCATGACATAAGTATTTGATCACCTACCAACCAGTAAGAATTCCGTCTCTCACAGACCTGTTAGTTTTTCTTTAAGAAGCCCTCCTGTTCTCCACTCATTACCTGTATTAACTGCACCTGTTTGAACTCGTTACCTGTATAAAAGACACCTGTCCACACACTCAATTAAACAGACTCCAACCTCTCCACAATGGCCAAGACCAGAGAGGGTGTAAGGACATCAGGGATACAATTGTAGACCTGCATAAGGCTGGGATGGGCTACAGGCCAATAGGCAAGCAGTTTGTTCATTTTTTATAAATGTTTTACCTTTATTTAACTAGGCAAGTCAGTTAAGAACAAATTCTTATTTTCAATGACGGCCTAGGAACAGTGGGTTAACTGCCTGTTCAGGGGCAGAACGACAGATTTGTATCTTGTCAGCTCAGGGGTTTGAACTTGCACCCTTACGGTTACTAGTAAGGGGGGGGGGGGGGTTGTACCAGTAACCACTAGGCTACCCTGCCGCCCCAGCTTGGTGAGAAGGCAACAACTGTTGGCGCAATTATTAAAAAATGGAAGAAGTTCAAGATGACGGTCAATCAACCTCGGTCTGGGGCTCCATGCAAGACCTCTCCTCGTGGAGCATCAATGATCATGAGGAAGGTGAGGGATCAGCCCACGGCAGGACCTGGGCAATGACCCGAAGAGAGCTGGGACCACAGTCTCAAAGAAAACCATTAGTAACACATTACGCCGTCATAGATTAAAATCCTGCAGCGCACGCAAGGTCCCCCTGCTTAAGCCAGCACATGTCCAGGCCCGTCTGAAGTTTGCAACTGAGGAATGGGAGAAGGTCATGTGGTCTGATGAGACAAAAATGTAGCTTTTTGGTCTATACTCCACTCGCCGTGTTTGGAGGAAGAAGAAGGATGAGTACAACCCCAAGAACACCATCCCAACCGTGAAGCATGGAGGTGGAAACATAATTCTTTGGGGATGCTTTTCTGCAAAGGGGACAGGACTACTGCACCATATTGAGGGGAGGATGGATGGGGCCGTGTATCGCGAGATCTTGGCCAACAACCTCCTTCCCTCAATAAGAGCATTGAAGATGGGTCGTGGCTGGGTCTTCCAACATGACATCGACCCGAAACACACAGCCAGGACAACTAAGGAGTGGCTCCGTACGAAGCATCTCAAGGTCCTGGAGTGGCCTAGCCAGTCTCCAGACCTGAACCCAATAGAAAATCTTTGGAGGGAGCTGAAAGTCCGTATGGCCCAGCGACAGCCCCGAAACCTGAAGGATCTGGAGAAGGTCTGTATGGAGGAGTGGGCCAAAATCCCTGCTGCAGTGTGTGCAAACCTGGTCAAGAACTACAGGAAACGTATGATCTCTGTAATTGCAAACAAAGGTTTCTGTACCAAATATTAAGTTCTGCTTTTCTGATGTATCAAATACTTATGTCATGCCATAAAATGCAAATGAATTACTTAAAAATCATACAATGTGATTTTTCTGGCCCATATAAATAACTGACTGTCTGAGCTAGGCTATGTGGGGGCAACGGCCCATATAAATAACTGACTGGCTGAGCAACGCTATGTGGTTGAACAGCATCTTCCACAAGACAACAACATGGCCTAATAGAAGTGGGATTTGTATTATTTATTAGACCTACTTACAACTGCAACATGGCCAAAAAGGCAGCATCCTACATAAAACAATAATTTATTGAAAAAAAGGCGATGTCTGTGTCTGAATGTCAGTAGCCCTGGAAGTCTCGGGATAAACTGCTCCCATAGCGACAAAACAAACAGAAAATACTGTCAGCATGAGACCTAAACTAGCCATGGATAAGCACTTATAATCACAATAATAATAATGATAATAATGTTAGCAGCCTATATGACTACTTATTAAATACTGTAGAGAAATGCTAATTCTTATGTAGGTTACCAAACTATTGTTGATAAAGGGCTACCACTCAGAGTTGAGCCTGTGGGGTCCCCTACAGGATAGCTCCCGCATTACACTAATGGCCAAAACCAGCGCACACACACATGATCTCCGTTGTCTCTGAACGTTGAATGCCCGAAGAGGATTCTACGATGACGGACAGACTACTGAGCCAATGGCGGAAGACTACAGACTACACCCCAGATGAACCAATCCAAAGATCCGATCTTCCAGAATCAACCTACATTCTTTCCTATATAATAGTGGTGTACTGATTGTAACGGTCTCTTCTTCGTCTGCGCTTCCGTACGAACCAGCGGGAGAGCCGTAATTACGCTGTTCTAGATATCTTCACTCTGAATAAACTGTAGCTTGTCATACAATTTACCACCTTGTCTGAATCGATCCTTGACCGACTCGTCCGTCTACATACCTAATTACTAACAGAAATGGTAGCAGAGTATAGTTTACTAACGATCCAGTCGAAGTGAGTTGATTTGGGTGTGGAGAAGGCGAGTTGGGGAAAGGACGATTCATTAAATAAATAAGAAAGACGGGTGAAGACTTTCGGGGGAGGGCAACAATTCTGCTCAACTCGGAAAACTGATTTCAAGGTGCACCATATAAAAATAAGGTAAGCAAAAGCCTGTTAAATCAAACTTTGCATATTGTCGAATAGTCTGTCCAAATTTTTATCAGTTTTTCCGAGTAAGTATGAATTCTTGTGTAAATTTATAATTTGCTGACGAGTCGAAATAACAGTGTATGTGAACATATGTAGTAACGAACCGGCGACGGCCGGTGTGATTTAAATCATTGATGAGATATCAGTCCGGTCAGCACAGTCTGCTAGCTTTCAATGATGAGTGATCACTGTTTTGTCTTTGTTAGTTCCGATAGGGGTCGGGAATAGAGATCAGTAGGGGATAGCTAATTACTATTCTTCAAATCTGGCACCGAGGGGGATAAATTGTAATTTTATCCTGTGGCCCGGTACGGCTCAGTCTGATAGAGATTCACCGATAGGGGTCGGACATGTGTGTTAGTTCCGATAGGGGTCGGGAATAGAGATCAGTAGGGGATAGCTAATTACTATTCTTCAAATCTGGCACCGAGGGGGATAAATTGTAATTTTATCCTGTGGCCCGGTACGGCTCAGTCTGATAGAGATTCACCGATAGGGGTCGGACATGTGTGTTAGTTCCGATAGGGGTCGGGAATAGAGATCAGTAGGGGATAGCTAATTACTATTCTTCAAATCTGGCGCCGATGGGGATAAGTTGTAATTTTATCCTGTGGTCCGGTACGGCTCAGTCTGATAGAGATTCACCGATAGGGGTCGGACATGTGTAATAATTCTGATAGGGGTCAGCTCGATAGGGATCAGGAATAGAGATCAGTAGGGGATAGCTAATTACTATTCTTCAAATCTGGCGCCGATGGGGATAAGTTGTAATTTTATCCTGTGGTCCGGTACGGCTCAGTCTGATAGAAATTCACTGATAAGGATCGGCTTTCAGGGGTCAGAGATATAACGTGCTGTTTTGTCTTGTTTTGTCTATTTGTAACTGTTTATGTTATGTTATGTTAAAATGCAATGTGGTTGTAATTGTTTCCATTAAGATTGTTGGTGGTTAGATAGAGGGAGAGAGAGAGAATTATAATAAGGGATATTGGATAAATCCGAAACTTCTATATTGTACCCATGTACCCATGTTAATAGGTACATGTATAAATGTATAATCAGGAATGAAATGACTGATGTATAATTGAAATAATATCTGAATATAATATGTAAATATTGAGACTAAATAGTCGAATAGATCCCTTGGTTGTGCGCTCCACAAATGCTATACCAGCCCATGCGGTTTTTCTCAACCTGAATATACGAAGGAGAAGCTCTGAGATAAGGCAGAGCACGAGCAATAGTGTCTCTTCGAATACCTCGTGGGCATTAATCAACGTCGGGCGAAGTATATGCTAACTATATTCAGATAGAAGGAGAGAATTTCGATTAGAACTACGATTAAATTCCGATTGAATTAAATTAAATTACGTTTAAAGCAAATTCACAATGGCGAACCCCAATACTCCAAAGCTGAGGTTTAATGAGTTCCTAGAACAAAAAATTAAATATAGATCAGGGGGAAAGGAACGATGGACGCCTATAAAGAAAGTTTGGGAGGGATTGAAGTTAAGATGGACACAAGCAGGTTATCTAGGGGGGTGGCCGCCAACAGGGGCCCAGCTGAAAACAATGGAACGTGAGTTGAGAGGGACGTAGCAGGAGGCCAGAGACAAGGAAGTTGAAAGAAATAAAAGCCATGTATTTAAGAACCAAGGGACCAAACAGAGAATGAACAGAAGGCGGGGCCATTGCGTCTCCCACTGGTCTGCTTACTGGCGTAAATGAAGATTTGCAAGAATCAAATCCTGTGCATGAAACACGCTTGATATTCAGTCGGGGACTAATATCGATATGAATGAGGTCGGGGACAAAGCGAGTGTGGTACATGAGGTGTTTCAGTTGGAGCTGGAACCGGTGAGAATGTTGAAAAAGTCGCAGGCTTGCTGATGAGAGTTATATCATAGAATATTGAGGGGGGTGCATGACTGTTGGAAAGAGTGTTAAACTCTATTAACGCAAATTTCTTTTTGCGGATTTATATTATGAGGTTTGAACTATACTAATGTTCTAGAATTACATAATCAACATCTGAACATACTTACGTTAAACATTAATTGAGCCACTGAGTAATAGATAAGCTCTACACTAGGTACGGGGCGAAGGGTGTGGTCGATGTAAGACGGGAGTGGTGTTCTAATCAAATTATTTAGTTATTTTAATTCATTTATACAAGTACTTCCCGGGTATTGATTTTGGTTTGATTGTTCAGATAACATCATTGAAATTAAACAGGAGGTCAAGGTATACTAACATTAGAATCTGTTTTCATTATGGAGAACTATGAAAGGCCCGCAGAGTGGATTGCAGGCTGAGGTTTTTATGTTAAAGGGACAGTGCACATTTATCACAGTTGTGTGTGTCTGTCTAATGGCTGGGTATTTAAGAAGTATTTTTGGGAGAAAATTTGCAGAAACACGAATAAGACATGAAACATCGAGACAAATTATTTGAGTTTGAGGGGATTATCATAATTATTAGGTTTTGTTTTTGTAGTAAATGTTTGGGTTAAGGGGATTTCCATGTTCCCAGAGACATGATATTTTAAAGAGGCACGCTCACATATGGAACCTTTATGAGTTTTTTATTTTATGAGTTTTAATTACACAAGTGATTTTTATTTTATTTTAAGGATAAAGGGTTCTTTAATATGTCTAATATGGTATGGAACACGAATGTGGGGGGATGGTGTAACCCGTGACCGGATTTCATGGCTCTCTCGGGTGGTCTGATCAGCCACAAGGGGGTGCCATTTGAATAATACATTTGTGGTCATGGGTAATACTGTTTAAAAAAATAAAAATAAAAAATAAAATAGATATTTTTTTTTGAAATTTAATTTTTTAAGGTAACTTAATTATAGTGGAGTTTACTTAACCTATATAAAGACTTTAGAAATTGCCACCATAGACATGTTTTTCTAAAAATCCATGAGTTTAGATAAAGCCAAACAGTGAGACATTTAGTTAAAATGTGGAAACATGGGAAAAGGCAGACAGATGAGCCCTCCCCCGCACTGCAGAGACCTTGACGGTTGGAGAGCAGAGAGGAGAAGTTTTAGAAGGGAGCCAGGACGAGCAGGGATAACGGAGTGTGTAGATAACAGTCACTGAGTGGAGACAGAGGGGAGAATTGGACATGTGAAAAATTAAAGGGGCGCTCCTACATGATAATGTCAGAACAGACGGATAATATACTAATCTTACCTAAGTCATTATTTAGAGCAGGTAAAGTTGTTACCTGGGCAAAGCTAGGTATCAAAAGGGGGATAGGTAAATTGTGGTCTAGGATAGGATGGGGCCTATTGGATAAGAAACTAATATTTTTTTTAAATGTAGTTAACAAATGGGCATAGAAGTTAAAGATAGAATCAGATCAAACATGAGAAACTGTTTGTTAACCAAGCCTGTATGTCCAGCATTTTATGCATTATAGGTGAACTGCAGGTGAAGTCACTCAATCCAGTCCCAGAGGCTTGTTGGGGGGACCATACCAGGGTCTCCTGGTGGCAGCTAGCTGAAAGAGCTACCCGGATTCATATCGCACGGTGGGAGGGTAAGACACACTGACACTATCGAACAATAAACAGTGTTCGAGAGGAGAACTGGAATTAACAGAATTCCGGGGGCCATCTCTCGAATGAAGAAAATCCTCCCTGTCCTGTCACCCCTGTTTTTGTTCATAGAAGTGAAGATGTGTCTGGCTCTTGCTAAGTGATGTGTTCTCGGGGAAAGGGTGGGGCTTCACATGGAAGCTGTTTGTCTGAGCGGTCTTATCGTGGGTGACATCCCAAATAACACAGCTCCGGATGAATCAGTACCCGAAGCCTCAGCTGGTTTGACCACCCTGGATCACGGGTTGACAGAAAACACTGGGGTGGATACTTCTGATTAATTGGGTTGGATAATATGTTTAGAAAATGGGGAAAATATTATGATCACTGTATTATGGGCTACATTCACCTGTGTGACTGTTTTAGTTTTATGGGGCTGTTGTCTAACTCCCTGTCTATGAGGCCTTATTTCCAGGACTCTGGAGAAATCGATGGAAATAGATGGTGATGTACCAGCGGATTCCAGGTTCTGACCCGTGGAATGCTGAATATATGTCTACAGAACAAGTGGACGAAAATTATAAATGAAATTATATTAAATTGGGAGGGTGTCCGTATGGGGATTACAGGATAACCGACTTGGGACAGTTCTGGGATTGGAAGAGAGGGTATCCTTATAGCATAGGGGATCCCACAAAGGTGGATAGGCTTTTCATGATATGGGAAAACCTGGGAGCACTGTTGAACTTTGTAAAGGTGATGAAATCTTGCTAACCATCAAAACTATTAAGCTCTCTGATGCAGGCACTTACACCCTCGGACTACAAAGGACCGGGACAGACACGATGGGTGTGTTTTCTATTAAGGTGCTGCCAAAACCAGAGGTCCCAGATGAACCAGGGCCAGACACACTCCTCTACCACCCCTGGACCGAACCTGCCACCACTGTATTAAAAAATCCCATTCAGGTAATTAATGTTAGACTATTCAGCTACTGATCAATTAGGCACTGAGACTGGTGTTATTGGTAGGGACAATTTGTGGCTTTCTTATGAGGTACAGTTAAGACCCTGAAAAGAAAGGACTACATGAGTTACATGAAACATTGGTCATGATGGACCTGTTCTGGCTACACACCCATTTGCTATAGGAGAAGGAGAGGGGTGGTTGTGTATTCTGAGAGGTTTATACCTGGTTGAGGCCAATTCAACTCTCTGTTCCTCTTTGAGCCTTGTGTTTCCTACAGTACCTCCTCATCGGGCCCCTTGGGGTGTTGAGGCATATGGGGGCAATTACAGTTGCATCACGGGTACAGGTAATGGCATTGATTATGGGAGATTGCCTGAAGCTGATTGCAGTAGTAACATAACCATTAATTCCACTTGGCCAGTTACAGGCCTAAACCAAACTAGTGGTCTGGCTGATGTGTGGTGGATCTGTGGACCCAAAAGAGTGCTGAGACTCATTCTTAGAGGAGACTGGCAAGGTACGTGTGCTCTGACCAGTTTGATAATTCCACTGACCATTGTGGATGTTACTGCTGAACAGTTGTTGGGTTCTGTATCCAGGGGACCTGAAAACATTCCATCCCATGGGAGACATAGAAGTAGTGCTCCATGGACAGAGGATGTAGTTGACATACACACTAACCTGTTGGGAGTGCCGGTGGGGGTTCCTCATGAGCTTCAGGCCTTGGGCAGGAATGATGGATTATAGGTCCAGCCATGGTGGATGCAAGACAGACTGCATGGATTCATTACATCTACTATGATCAACAGCGTTTTGTTAATTACCCCCGTGATGCACTCACTGGTATGTCTGAACAGTTTGAGGCCATATCTAGGGTTGCCAGACAGAATAGACTTGCTTTGGATATGCTTCTTGCCAGTCAGGGGGGCGTATGCAAGATGTTCGGTGAACAATGTTGCACGTATATTCCTAATAACACCAGTCCAGATAGTAGTATATCTAAGGCCCTTAGTGGGCTTGATGCACTATCTGCTGAGATGTGGACCATGGCGGGGGTGGAGGAGTCTGGCCTGTTCTCTTGAGTGGGAGCCTGGTTTTGGTAAGTAAACTAGAATGGTGGTTACTGGATTTCTGACCCTAATTTTTGTTATTTGACGTGTTGTGCTGCTTGCATCATACCGTGTTTTAAGAAGTCTGTTACAGATGTGGTGAAGGCTTCAGGCATGATGATGCCTTTGCTTGATGCTCCAGTTGGAGATGCTGATACTGAAGCATGCTTTCAGGGGAGGATGAGACTGACTGAGGATGACCCATGGTATGCTGTGGGCGAGGTAGTAGAATAAATCTTACACCACCACAGTTCCTTGTTATACATCTTTATGATGGGTTTTCTTTCCAGTATGTTTGTTCTCCCTGTTGTGAAGGTTTTGAGTCCCTGGGTGGCATGAAGCCCAACTGGTGCAGGATAGGAGTAGCTGAGAGGACCAGATGGTTTATAATAATGCTTTGCTATGCTTTACTCTGTTTTCCATGACCAAAGTTTTATCCGGGATCTTACATGTCAATAAACAATAAAGTGTTATCCTGTTTTTGCTAAGTGACACCCTTGTGGGTGTCAAAAGGGGGACTTAAATTTTTTTTTTAATGTTCTGTTTTTGAATGAGCTGTTCTCTTTTGACATGAAGGTATTTTAAACTCTGTGACTGTTATATGATTCATTGCTGAGTTTTTGTTCACACCCTGGGGGGTGTGAAAAAGAGGGATTATTGGTTCCTGTGTTTTACATTATAGCCATTACCATATATATGATTGAATATTATCTGCTGTTGGCTTGTGTTGATGTATGCAAGTGTTATGCAACATAGCTGACTTGAAACATTGTTAAAAGTGTCAGGGCCAGGGGACTTTCTCATGCTGGAAAAATACAGAAGGGAGGGCACATTCAGAGCGTGGGGTTGCGAGAACAAGCGTTTTTTTTTTGTTGTTAGATAACAGGAGCCAGGTGCGTGATAACGGTATGGAGCATGAGAGCCTGGCTGCAACTTCTCTTATGACATTCCAGAATCGCATTGCAGTAGATATGCTACTGGCGGAGAAAGGTGGAGCTTGTACTATGTTTGGTGAACAGTGTTGCACTTTCATCCCTAGTAACACAGCCTCCGATGGTAGCTTGACCATGGCCCTAGAAGGTTTGAGGACGCTTAATGGTAAAATGAAATCTCATTCTGGGATGGATACCTCTATGTGGGGACTCCTGGATGAGTGCGTTTGGTAAATATAAAACCCTGGTGTCCTCCATTTTGGTATCCATTTCGGTGTTCGCTGCCATTTTAGTTCTCTGTGGATGCTGTTGCATTCCATGCATCCGTCCCCTTGCCACTAGGGTTATCTCTAAAGCCATTGACCCTTCCTCCCCTTCCCAGATGTTTCCTCTGCTGGATAAAGACCTACATGAATTCGAGGATGAGGAGGAGAGTGCCTATTTAGGTTTACATTATATCTGCTGTTGCCTTATGGGGATGTATGTATGTGTTATGCAAGTGGATCATTCCGCCTGACTTGCCTAGTTTAAGTCACATCTCTTTGGAGATGTGAAGAGAGGGAATCACAACTTTTTCCTGCGGGAAAAAAGTTGGCTTATGTAGACAAGCATTTACTTTTATTTTGAGCGGTTGTTCTCCGCTCTGTAAAATGAGGGTTGTAAGTTCCTAGGTGGCTGGTAGCCAACTTAGTACATAGTGGGATTGAATGGAGAACATGATGTAATACATATATATCTATTTCTGTTTAATACCGTGCCTTATTTCATAGTCCCATTGGGAGAAGTTTCTCTTTGTGTCTGGATCCAGTTAGGTTGTGTCACGTCTCTGGTGAGACGTGAAGAGAGGGTTTTGTAGAGAAATGCTAATTCTTATGTAGGTTACCAAACTATTGTTGATAAAGGGCTACCACTCAGAGTTGAGCCTGTGGGGTCCCCTACAGGATAGCTCCCGCATTACACTAATGGCCAAAACCAGCGCACACACACATGATCTCCGTTGTCTCTGAACGTTGAATGCCCGAAGAGGATTCTACGATGACGGACAGACTACTGAGCCAATGGCGGAAGACTACAGACTACACCCCAGATGAACCAATCCAAAGATCCGATCTTCCAGAATCAACCTACATTCTTTCCTATATAATAGTGGTGTACTGATTGTAACGGTCTCTTCTTCGTCTGCGCTTCCGTACGAACCAGCGGGAGAGCCGTAATTACGCTGTTCTAGATATCTTCACTCTGAATAAACTGTAGCTTGTCATACAATTTACCACCTTGTCTGAATCGATCCTTGACCGACTCGTCCGTCTACATACCTAATTACTAACAATACTAAGTTATTTACTTAATGGGAAAAGTTTAATTTCCCCTCGGACACGATCTTGTGGATGTCATGTGAGAGGGAAGTGATTTGGATGTGCAGGCAGTCCTCGATTGACTTATGTGAAAGCTGGTTCCTGTCGTGAGTCTTGATTGACTTATGTGAAAGCTGGTTCCTGTCGTGAGTCTTGATTGACTTATGTGAAAGCTGGTTCCTGTCGTGAGTCTTGATTGACTTATGTGAAAGCTGGTTCCTGTCGTGAGTCTTGATTGGCTTATGTAAAAGCCGGTTTCTGTCGTGAGTCTTGATTGACTTATGTGAAAGCTGGTTCCTATCGTGAGTCCTGATTGGCTTATGTGAAAGCTGGTTCCTGTCGTGAGTCCTGATTGTGTTCATAGAGGAAGTAAGTAAGTCGATCCAAACGTTGTTAGCACATAAAAGGCAAGTTTCTTTATTGTAGCCACAAGGACTCAGCCCTCCTGAGCGCATCCCTGGTGGTGTGTCCTTCCAGGGGAACGTCCCCGGTGGTGTGTCCTTCCAGGGGAACGTCCCCAGTGGTGTGTCCTTCCAGGGGAACGTCCCCGGTGGTGTGTCCTTCCAGGGGAACGTCCCCAGTGGTGTGTCCTTCCAGGGGAGCGTCCCCGGTGGTGTGTCCTTCCAGGGGAGCGTCCCCGGTGGTGTGTCCTTCCAGGGGAACGTCCCAGGTGGTGTGTCCTTCCAGGGGAACGTCCCCAGTGGTGTGTCCTTCCAGGGGAGCGTCCCCGGTGGTGTGTCCTTCCAGGGGAGCGTCCCCGGTGGTGTGTCCTTCCAGGGGAACGTCCCCGGTGGTGTGTCCTTCCAGGGGAAGGTCCCCGGTGGTGTGTCCTTCCAGGGGAGCGTCCCCGGTGGTGTGTCCTTCCAGGGGAACGTCCCCGGTGGTGTGTCCTTCCAGGGGAGCGTCCCCGGTGGTGTGTCCTTCCAGGGGAACGTCCCCGGTGGTGTGTCCTTCGAAGGGAATCAATGCCGGTAGCTCTGCTTTAAAGTAATTTCCATGACAATAATGAATATGCACGCAACTGTGCTACATCGGTGTTGTCAATACTCTTATCAATAGCCAGGGAAAAATGCTCAGCCTGACTGAGCCCCTCCAGAACAATCCTACGCACGTCATCCGCCAGAGCACGGACACGACGTCCGGCTGTTGTCGCAGACAGGGGCACCTGTTTGACAGACGCAATAATGCTATCCATAGACTTGTCTGTAGTCAATTCCTCCCAAACTGTAACCATGTGCTTTTTAAATAGCTCTGCGTCTGTGAAGGGCATGTTGTGTTTGGTTAGAACCCAGGATGCTTTAAGGAAGGCACTTGTGACCTTCTGTTGTTGGGTCAGGCCATGAAGGAGGATTCTACTGCCTTGTTTGTAGCTTGTAGTTAATGCTTAACTAGGGTAAGTGGGACGGTAGCGTACCACCTGGCCAACATCCAGTGAAATTGCAGAGTGTGAAATTCAAACTACAGAATTGTAAATATCTAACATTCTTGAAAATACACATGCAATATGTCAAATTATAGCTTGACTTCTTGTTAATCCAGCCACGGTGTCAGATTTCAAAAAGGCTTTACTACAAAAACCATGTGATTATCTGAGGCGAACATAAACCTGAGGACAGCACCCCATGAAACAAACACAGACAATCATATTTCATCCCGCCAGGCGTGACACAAAACTCAGAAATAATGATATAATTCATGCCTTACCTTTGAAGAGCTTCTTCTGTTGGCGCCAATATGTCCCATAAACATCAAAAATGGTCCTGTGTTCGATTAATTCCGTCGTCCAAAATGTCTATTTATTTGGCGCGTCCAGAAAAACACCAGTTCCAACTTGCTCAACATGACTACAAAATACCTAATAAATTACCTGTAATCTCTGTCCAAACATTTCAAACAACTTTCCTAACACAACTTTAGGTGTTTTTTAAGGTAAATAATCGATACAATTTAAGACGGGATAAACTGCGTTCAATACAGGACGAAAACAAAGTGGAGCTTTCAGGTCACGCGCCCCAACCACAACAGTACACTAGACTCGACCCTCGTTCTGAACAGGGCTACTTCTTAATTTCTCAAAGGAAAAACATCAACCAATTTCTAAAGACTGTTGACATTCAGTGGAAGCGATAGGAACTGCAAGCACGTGCCTTAGAAACCTAGATCCCCGTAGAAAAACCATTGAAAAGAGAGTGACCTCAAAAAAAATGATTCCTGGATGGTTTGTCCTCTGGGTTTTGCCTGCCAAATAAGTTTTGTTATACTCACAGACATCATTCAAACAGTTCTAGAAACATCCGAGTGTTTTATATAAAATACTAGCAATTATATGCATATCCTAGCTTCTAGGCCTGAGTAGCAGGCAGTTTACTTTGGGCACATCAGTCATCCAAACTTCCGAATACTGCCCCCTACCCCGACAAAGTAAAACATTTCTGTTTTGGGCCTCTGTCTGGGGCGGGAAGTCCACTTTGAAAGTATCATGCTTAGATTCATAATGCCATCTGAGATTGAATTATTTGCAAACAGTGATATTTTCATTGCAAACAAGACACATTGGCTGGGCATTGGAGAAAGATGGTAAGATGAATGCATATCTCTCTGTCTGTTAGGAGATAGATGGTTAGATGAATGCATATCTCTCTGTCTGTTAGGAGATAGATGGTTAGATGAATGCATATCTCTCTGTCTGTTAGGAGATAGATGGTTAGATGAATGCATATCTCTCTGTCTGTTAGGAGATAGATGGTTAGATGAATGCATATCTCTCTGTCTGTTAGGAGATAGATGGTTAGATGAATGCATATCTCTCTGTCTGTTAGGAGATAGATGGTTAGATGAATGCATATCTCTCTGTCTGTTAGGAGATAGATGGTTAGATGAACTCATATCTCTCTGTCCGTTCTTCCCTGAAACTTCCATTTTCCTTATCCACCTTTCTTTTGCTACTTTTTGAGAGCGACATGTTCTCTTGCCATCTGTCACATCTGCTCCGCCCTCTTGTGTTCATCCGGTGTCTTTTTGACCTGCAGCCCCAGTACACTGGGTTCCCCTGTGCTGCTCCACCAGTACACTGGGTTCCCCTGTGCTGCTCCACCAGTACACTGGGTTCCCCTGTGCTCCACCAGTACACTGGGTTCCCCTGTGCTCCACCAGTACACTGGGTTCCCCTGTGCTCCACCAGTACACTGGGTTCCCCTGTGCTCCACCAGTACACTGGGTTCCCCTGTGCCGCTCCACCAGTACACTGGGTTCCCCTGTGCCGCTCCACCAGTACACTGGGTTCCCCTGTGCCGCTCCCCCAGTACACTGGGTTCCCCTGTGCCGCTCCCCCAGTACACTGGGTTCCCCCGTGCTGCTCCCCCAGTACACTGGGTTCCCCTGCGCTGCTCCCCCAGTACACTGGGTTCCCCTGTGCTGCTCCACCTAACACTGGGTTCCCCTGTGCCCCTCCACCAGTACACTGGGTTCCCCTGTGCTGCTCCACCAGTACACTGGGTTCCCCTGTGCCCCTCCCCCAGTACACTGGGTTCCCCTGTGCTGCTCCACCTAACACTGGGTTCCCCCGTGCCCCTCCACCAGTACACTGGGTTCCCCTGTGCTGCTCCACCAGTACACTGGGTTCCCCTGTGCCCCTCCCCCAGTACACTGGGTTCCCCTGTGCCGCTCCACCAGTACACTGGGTTCCCCTGTGCCGCTCCACCAGTACACTGGGTTCCCCTGTGCCGCTCCACCAGTACACGGGGTTCCCCTGAGCTGCTCCACCAGTACACTGGGTTCCCCTGTGCCGCTCCACCAGTACACTGGGTTCCCCTGTGCCGCTCCACCAGTACACTGGGTTCCCCTGTGCCGCTCCACCAGTACACTGGGTTCCCCTGTGCCGCTCCACCAGTACACTGGGTTCCCCTGTGCCGCTCCACCAGTACACTGGGTTCCCCTGTGCCGCTCCACCAGTACACGGGGTTCCCCTGAGCTGCTCCACCAGTACACTGGGTTCCCCTGTGCTGCTCCACCAGTACACTGGGTTCCCCCGTGCTGTTCCACCAGTACACTGGGTTCCCCCGTGCCGTTCCACCAGTACACTGGGTTCCCCTGTGCCGCTCCACCAGTACACTGGGTTCCCCTGTGCCGCTCCACCAGTACACTGGGTTCCCCTGTGCCGCTCCACCAGTACACTGGGTTCCCCTGTGCCGCTCCACCAGTACACTGGGCTCCCCTGTGCCGCTCCCCCAGAACACTGGGTTCCCCTGTGCCGCTCCACCAGTACACTGGGTTCCCCTGTGCCGCTCCACCAGTACACTGGGTTCCCCTGTGCTGCTCCACCAGTACACTGCGTTCCCCTGTGCCGCTCCACCAGTACACTGGGTTCCCCTGTCCCCTGTGCTGCTCCCCCAGTACACTGCGTTCCCCTGTGCTGCTCCACCAGTACACTGGGTTCCCCTGTTCTGCTCCACCAGTACACTGGGTTCCCCTGTTCCCCTCCACCAGTACATTGCGTTCCCCTGTGCCGCTCCACCAGTACACTGGGTTCCCCTGTGCTGCTCCACCAGTACACTGGGTTCCCCTGTCCCCTGTGCTGCTCCACCAGTACACTGGGTTCCCCTGTGCGGCTCCACCAGTACACTGGGTTCCGCTGAGCTGCTCCACCAGTACACTGGGTTCCGCTGTGCTGCTCCACCAGTACACTGGGTTCCCCCGTGCTGTTCCACCAGTACACTGGGTTCCCCTGTGCCGCTCCACCAGTACACTGGGTTCCCCTGTGCCGCTCCACCAGTACACTGGGTTCCCCTGTGCCGCTCCACCAGTACACTGGGTTCCCCTGTGCCGCTCCACCAGTACACTGGGTTCCCCTGTCCCCTGTGCTGCTCCCCCAGTACACTGCGTTCCCCTGTGCTGCTCCACCAGTACACTGGGTTCCCCTGTGCCGCTCCACCAGTACACTGTGTTCCCCTGTGCCGCTCCACCAGTACACTGGGTTCCCCTGTGCCGCTCCACCAGTACACTGGGTTCCCCTGTCCCCTGTGCTGCTCCCCCAGTACACTGCGTTCCCCTGTGCTGCTCCACCAGTACACTGGGTTCCCCTGTGCTGCTCCACCAGTACACTGGGTTCCCCTGTCCCCTGTGCTGCTCCACCAGTACACTGGGTTCCCCTGTGCGGCTCCACCAGTACACTGGGTTCCGCTGAGCTGCTCCACCAGTACACTGGGTTCCGCTGTGCTGCTCCACCAGTACACTGGGTTCCCCTGTGCCGCTCCACCAGTACACTGGGTTCCCCTGTGCCGCTCCACCAGTACACTGGGTTCCCCTGTGCCGCTCCACCAGTACACTGGGTTCCCCTGTCCCCTGTGCTGCTCCCCCAGTACACTGCGTTCCCCTGTGCTGCTCCACCAGTACACTGGGTTCCCCTGTGCTGCTCCACCAGTACACTGGGTTCCCCTGTGCCCCTCCACCAGTACACTGCGTTCCCCTGTGCCGCTCCACCAGTACACTGGGTTCCCCTGTCCCCTGTGCTGCTCCACCGAACACTATCAAGCTAACGAACGTTGACGTTAAAAAGTAGTGTGGACTAGAGCTGTTTTTTCCCACCAATCAACACACAGAGAAATAAACAAAGATTTATAATTTAGTAGAGATTTTGCTGATTTTATGAACTTAATCAGATCTAAAAAAAAATATTGTCACTGAATGTATTATGTACTAATCAATGTTGTTCCATTTGTAGTGTTGACCTCTTCACTGTGCTAATATTATATGCTAATTATGTTCATTTGTAGTGTTGACCTCTTCACTGTGCTAATATTATATGCTAATTATGTTCATTTGTAGTGTTGACCTCTTCACTGTGCTAATATTATATGCTAATTATGTTCTGACCCACAGACTTTAACTCAGAAAACAATTGTCCCGAAGCCAAACCTAGTTGACGAACCCTGTTTTATAGTATTCCATGGCCTTTACTGGCCAACTGCTGTTATGGTTATGATATACTATGGTGTTGTGTCACTAGACTTTGACCAGATATTATTACATCCAAAGATCAACTGAACCTAGAATATAGATACAGAGACACTTGTCATCAGGAAGGTGATCTCTCAGCACAACGGAAAATATCTCAATGACTTGACATGTTCTGGTTGTGAATTCAGGCTACAAGGTAAGAATCTTCCCAGGGATTATTGTAAAGTGTGTAGAGACATTAAATGTATGGTGTTATTTTAGTATAGTGAATGAAAGTAAAACACTCAGATCTAACAGTCCATTTCACCTGGGACAGCTACGTGACAGTTCAATCATACAAAATGGCGCTAACTGGGTGTAGTCAAGTCACATTATAACATGTTGTTCATATAGCTAACTGGGTGTAGTCAAGTCACATTATAACATGTTGTTCATATAGCTAACTGGGTGTAGTCAAGTCACATTATAACATGTTGTTCATATAGCTAACTGGGTGTAGTCAAGTCACATTATAACATGTTGTTCATATAGCTAACTGGGTGTAGGCAAGTCATATTATAACATGTTGTTCATATAGCTAACTGGGTGTAGTCAAGTCACATTATAACATGTTGTTCATATAGCTAACTGGGTGTAGTCAAGTCACATTATAACATGTTGTTCATATAGCTAACTGGGTGTAGTCAAGTCACATTATAACATGTTGTTCATATAGCTAACTGGGTGTAGTCAAGTCACATTATAACATGTTGTTCATATAGCTAACTGGGTGTAGGCAAGTCACATTATAACATGTTGTTCATATAGCTAACTGGGTGTAGTCAAGTCACATTATAACATGTTGTTCATATAGCTAACTGGGTGTAGGCAAGTCACATTATAACATGTTGTTCATATAGCTAACTGGGTGTAGTCAAGTCACATTATAACATGTTGTTCATATAGCTAACTGGGTGTAGTCAAGTCACATTATAACATGTTGTTCATATAGCTAACTGGGTGTAGTCAAGTCATATTATAACATGTTGTTCATATAGCTAACTGGGTGTAGGCAAGTCACATTATAACATGTTGTTCATATAGCTAACTGGGTGTAGGCAAGTCACATTATAACATGTTGTTCATATAGCTAACTGGGTGTAGGCAAGTCACATTATAACATGTTGTTCATATAGCTAACTGGGTGTAGTCAAGTCACATTATAACATGTTGTTCATATAGCTAACTGGGTGTAGTCAAGTCACATTATAACATGTTGTTCATATAGCTAACTGGGTGTAGGCAAGTCACATTATAACATGTTGTTCATATAGCTAACTGGGTGTAGTCAAGTCACATTATAACATGTTGTTCATATAGCTAACTGGGTGTAGTCAAGTCACATTATAACATGTTGTTCATATAGCTAACTGGGTGTAGGCAAGTCACATTATAACATGTTGTTCATATAGCTAACTGGGTGTAGTCAAGTCATATTATAACATGTTGTTCATATAGCTAACAGGGTGTAGGCAAGTCACATTATAACATGTTGTTCATATAGCTAACTGGGTGTAGGCAAGTCACATTATAACATGTTGTTCATATAGCTAACTGGGTGTAGTCAAGTCACATTATAACATGTTGTTCATATAGCTAACTGGGTGTAGGCAAGTCACATTATAACATGTTGTTCATATAGCTAACTGGGTGTAGTCAAGTCACATTATAACATGTTGTTCATATAGCTAACTGGGTGTAGGCAAGTCACATTATAACATGTTGTTCATATAGCTAACTGGGTGTAGGCAAGTCACATTATAACATGTTGTTCATATAGCTAACTGGGTGTAGTCAAGTCACATTATAACATGTTGTTCATATATCTAACTGGGTGTAGGCAAGTCACATTATAACATGTTGTTCATATAGCTAACTGGGTGTAGGCAAGTCACATTATAACATGTTGTTCATATATCTAACTGGGTGTAGGCAAGTCACATTATAACATGTTGTTCATATATCTAACTGGGTGTAGGCAAGTCACATTATAACATGTTGTTCATATATCTAACTGGGTGTAGTCAAGTCACATTATAACATGTTGTTCATATAGCTAACTGGGTGTAGTCAAGTCACATTATAACATGTTGTTCATATAGCTAACTGGGTGTAGTCAAGTCACATTATAACATGTTGTTCATATAGCTAACTGGGTGTAGTCAAGTCACATTATAACATGTTGTTCATATAGCTAACTGGGTGTAGGCAAGTCACATTATAACATGTTGTTCATATAGCTAACTGGGTGTAGTCAAGTCACATTATAACATGTTGTTCATATAACGTATTATATGATTCGTATATTGTGGTTATTTAGTATCATAGTTCTAAATCGTCTTTCAGAATATCAGAACATTTGTTGTTTCTAAATTCCAATGAGCTCCTGCTTCCTGTGTAATTTGGTATGAAACCACTGAACAGACTTTTCTTAACATTAATATTATGAACTGAATTCAGTAACAGCATCATCATATCATGTTGAACAAAGCAACACACTAGATTGAGAGACATTATTCAAAGAGAAAGTGAGACATTATTATTAATATTATTATTATATTATTATTATTATTATTATATTATTATTATTATTATTATTATATTATTATTATTATTATTATTATTATTATTATTATTATTAATATTATTATTATATTATTATTATTATTATTATTATTATGGACAAAAGGTGAAAAATATAAATCACATATTCTCCAAGATCACCTCAGCCCACTCTGTCCGTAACCGGACAATATGTTTGGTGCCACACCGAACGTGGACGTGGACAGTTCTCTACGGGGGACGCGGACAGTGTTGGATCTCTGTTTAGTTGTCACTGTGTTAAACACAACCTACATGTTGGATCTCTGTTTAGTTGTCACTGTGTTAACCACAACCAACATGTTGGATCTCTGTTTAGTTGTCACTGTGTTAACCACAACCAACATGTTGGATCTCTGTTTAGTTGTCACTGTGTTAACCACAACCAACATGTTGGATCTCTGTTTAGGGGTCAGTTCTCTAAAATGAGTCTCTCTGGGGAGAGAGAGGAGGGGGGCCCTGCCTCTAAAATGAGACTCTCTGGGGAACATGACACCAAAGCTAAGAGGTGAGATTACAATGTTGTTTGTTTCTAAAACGTGTTTCCATCATTTGTTCACATCTGTTATTTATCAGACAGTATTGCTCAGGGGAACCTTGTCTGTAAATTATTGTTGTTCTAACATTTTAATTCATAGTTTTTTGTGGATGAATTTTTGTTTTGCAAAACGCCATATAGCTGGAATGGAATGTTTGTATCCTGTATATGAGACTGTGATATGTGGTTGTCTCACCAGCAAACACACACACACACACACACACACACACACACACACACACACACACACACCCCTCTATAAAATTGTAGCATGACACAATCATTTAGCCTCTTAATTATTATCTAATATGTTGGCAGGCATAACTTTATAGTTTTTATTCTGATCGTTGTTACAAGCTGAATTCTGACAATATATCCGTTATATCAACACACTCTTCACTCCTGTTGAAACCAAAAAGGGTTCTATCTTCCTACAATAAACAGAACCACTGAGGTTCTATATAGAACCCTTTATAGGAGGTTAGCCTGTCTGAGTATACAGTATATATAGAATATATATAGAACCCTTTATAGGAGGTTAGGAAGTGTCTGACTATACAGTATATATAGAATATATATAGAACCCTTTATAGGAGGTTAGGAAGTGTCTGAGTATACAGTATATATAGAACCCTTTATAGGAGGTTAGGAAGTGTCTGAGTATACAGTATATATACAATATATATAGAACCCTTTATAGGAGGTTAGCCTGTCTGAGTATACAGTATATATAGAATATATATAGAACCCTTTATAGGAGGTTAGCCTGTCTGAGTATACAGTATATATAGAACCCTTTATAGGAGGTTAGCCTGTCTGAGTATACAGTATATATTTAACCCTTTATAGGAGGTTAGCCTGTCTGAGTATACAGTATATATTTAACCCTTTATAGGAGGTTAGCCTGTCTGAGTATACAGTATATATAGAACCCTTTATAGGGCTCTTTGGTCAGAACTCTAGAGGTTCTTCTTCACTGAATTGATCTTCATTATATCTAAACACACTGGTGGTCAGGGAGGCATCTCTTTGTTTGAACGATGGTCCACGTCAACTCTGGCATTACAATACATACATTACAATACAACGTTGACCATTAGTTACAGCAAACATTACAATACAATACAATACAATACATACATTACAATACAATACAATACATTACAATACAATACAATACAATACATACATTACAATACAATACAATACAATACAATACATACATTACAATACAATACATTACAATACAATACAATACAATACAATACATACATTACAATACAATACAATACAATACAATACAATACAATACATACATTACAATACAACGTTGACCATTAGTTACAGCAAACATTACAATACAATACAATACAATACATACATTACAATACAATACAATACAATACAATACAATACACTACAATACAATACATACATTACAATACAACGTTGACCATTAGTTACAGCAAACAACAAACATGTCTCTTCTGCTCCGTTCTTAACCCCTCCTCTCTTCACTAGATGGACGGTAACTTTAGTGTTTAACCCCTCCTCTCTTCACTAGATGGACGGTAACTTTAGTGTTTAACCCCTCCTCTCTTCACTAGATGGACGGTAACTTTAGTGTTTATCCCCTCTGTGTCCAAGGACCAAACTTTTGAATATTATTTTCGGTGTGCCTCAAGTAGGCTGGAAACATGACATTTACAACAACGTTTTTTTCTGATAACTAGTTAATTGCATCCGCCATGGAGCCCAGTTTCATAATATTACGTTAAATAGTAATCGCTAAAAAACAGGCCTTATTTTAGGTCATTCTTCTTCCTGCCAGCTCCTATTAGTTCTATTGAGCTCCGTGGAATCAACTCACCTTCTGAACGTTCTATTCCCAGCTCATTGTTCTGCGTCACAATGGCAGCTTCACCATTGTATCAATGACACCTGCTGAGCCTAGCAGGTGTCGTGAATGAGTTATGTAGTACCCACAGAAGGCCACAGAGAGGAGCAAGAGAGCAAAAAACCCATACTGTTTTTTGCCTTAAAAACCCTGAACCTAACAATCAAACCAAATGTATTTATAAAGCAGCATCTAACCCTACGTATTACCTATTTTAGCCTAAACCCTAATTATTTTAGAAACTGTTATAGTAATAATATTATGTTAGTAAATACCATTATAGTACTAAATAGCACTGATTATTTTGTTAATCTAAACCTGTCTCAGCATTTTGCTGTTTTTGTTTTGTTATTTTATTATATTTATTATTTCAAGGCAGAACACTTGATCAACAAGACACCTGTTTTATTTTTCATATGTGATTTGAACTGGGTGACCTAGTAACCTCTATGTGAAAGTCCAGAAATTGGCTTGGAAAAGATGGGGCAGGTTTGAGATCTAAGGAATTAATGAGAAAAATATACTTTATTTATCAGCTGCCCCACCAACGTCTGTCCGTGAATTAATAACTTTTTAGGAGAGAAAAAAAGTGAGGTATTGAATAGCAGGTATTGAATCCCAGGTAAATACCTCAACCTTAGTTTATATAAATGCATTATAAAAACTACTTAGGACAGCTCACGAGGTTTCCTAAATATCTGCCGACTAGATGGGACTAGAGACTTCATGCATAGTTATTAACCACCCACGTATACCCATAAGTGTAAAAATTCTTTATTCTCATCACTTATAAGACCAATGTTCTACTCTGAGACACTTTGGCGATATGGTCCCAGATCTCAACATATTGAATGTTTGTTTAACATAATAATAAAAAATGAATATTACTAATGTAACCCACTGTAAAGACTGGGTTTAGTTGATTGTGTTGCACTGCTCATGTCCGCGTTCTGGAACTGTCCGTGTCCCCGTACAGAACTGTCCTCGTCCCCGTACAGAACTGTCCGCGTCCCCGTACAGAACTGTCCGCGTCCCCGTACAGAACAGTCCGCGTCCCCGTACAGAACTGTCCTCGTCCACGTTCGGTGTGGCGCCAAGCCGGTTACGCGCAGAGTGGACTGAGGTGATCTTGGGGAATAACGACGTAGTTTGTTACAGTGTTGAGACACCGAAGTTTATTGTTCAATTTGCTTTTTTCTTTACGGTCAGGGACAGTGTGAGTGTAGCCAGATCCTTTTCACTTTCTATCCTTGTTTCATTTTGTTGTTCACCGGATCGTCATCATCATCGAGATGAGGGACAGAAACGACCTGCTAGTTATCCTAGCCAGTCGGTACAGCTCGGTAAGCTAGCTAACTACTCTACCAGCAGCATCCTAGTTACCATAGCTACCACTACATCATCACCGGCTGTCTGCATTTCTTGTGGACCGATGGAGCTCCCCGGTTGTTTCTTCCACCTGTTAAATCCCGGTGAGGCTTCTCCCTCTCTCGTTGACGGATGCTGGCTACCTCTGTCCGGTTCTCCTCTCTTCACTAGATGGACGGTAACTTTAGTGTTTAACCCCTCTGTGTCCAAGGACCGAACTTTTGAATATTATTTTCAGGGCGCCTCAATAGCAGGTATTGAACACCGGGTAAATAATCACTAGTCAGAACCTCAACCTCAGTATACATTCATTATAAAAAATCATCTTAATATCTGAAATTGTGAGTAAACAACCTCGAGAGTGCGTCTTCCAGCCCTCCAATAAATTACATCATTCAACCCTCCCGGTTAGTAAATTTACCTCAACATCCCCCGGAGAAGGCAGAGTAACGACACCAGCCTTTTAGCGGGGCTGACAGACTGACTACAACGCTCGCGACGCTAAATTAATTTAGTTTTTAAAAATGACACACTGCTCGCGCCATTAACTAGCGTCTGGAAGTCAGTTCTATTTGTGAAACTCTTCTTATGTTTCCCCATCTGAGCTCAGAGTAGATGAGAGATGTAATGTTTGTCTCTGTTGTGTTGAAGACCAATCAAGCAGGAGAGACCAGCCTCCCCTGTTCCCAGCTGTGTGTCCATGAAGAGTGACTGGTCTATGGATCGTCCTATAGTGTTTAGAGAGGGAGACTTTTCTACTGAACAAAGGTAAGAAGAACTCATGGGTCCTGGTCAGTGAGTTAAACAACACTGTCTCTAGTCATTTCTCCTCTCCCATTTTCCCATTTATTGTTGTTGTTTTCATAATCCATAGGCTCATCCTTTTGTCCATTTTCATAGTCCTAAAACAATATTAAACAAACACAACATTCCCTCCCTTTGTGTGTGTGTGTGTGTGTGTGTGTGTGTGTGTGTGTGTGTGTGTGTGTGTGTGTGTGTGTGTGTGTGTGTGTGTGTGTGTGTGTGTGTATGCACTCCCTGGATGAGGAGTGGTAATCTCTATCCTGATTTTCTAGTCACTTTTACCTCTACCTACATGTACATATTATCTCAATTATAGCCTCATTATTACCTCAACTACCTGGTACCCTGCATACTGACTCAGTACTGGTTCTCCTTATAGTCTCATTATTACCTCCACTACCTGGTACCCTGCACATTGACTCAGTACTGGTTCTCCTTATAGTCTCATTATTACCTCAACTACCTGGTACCCTGCACATTGACTCAGTACTGGTACTCCTTATAGTCTCATTATTACCTCAACTACCTGGTACCCTGCACATTGACTCAGTACTGGTACTCCTTATAGTCTCATTATTACCTCAACTACCTGGTACCCTGCACATTGACTCAGTACTGATACTCCTTATAGTCTCATTATTACCTCAACTACCTGGTACCCTGCACATTGACACAGTACTGGTACTCCTTATAGTCTCATTATTACCTCAACTACCTGGTAGCCTGCACATTGACACAGTACTGGTACTCCTTATAGCCTCATTATTGTTATTTTGTGTTGCTATTTCCTTATTTTTATTTACAAGGCACAAGGACAACGTAGCACGTCCTGTGAACACGTCAGGGTTCCATAGCCGGAGGCAGACCAGCAGAAACTGGATCAGCAGCACAACAAGGTAACACGTCTGGTGAACAGGTCAGAGTTCATATCCTCAGGCAGACCAGCAGAAACTGGACCAGCAGCACAACAAGGTAACACGTCTGGTGAACAGGTCAGAGTTCATATCCTCAGGTAGACCAGTAGAAACTGGATCAGCAGCACTACAAGGTAACACGTCTGGTGAACAGGTCAGAGTTCATATCCTCAGGCAGACCAGCAGAAACTGGACCAGCAGCACAACAAGGTAACACGTCTGGTGAACAGGTCAGAGTTCATATCCTCAGGCAGACCAGTAGAAACTGGATCAGCAGCACAACAAGGTATCACGTCCTGTGAACACGTCAGGGTTCCATAGCCGGAGGCAGACCAGTAGAAACTGGACCAGCAGCACAACAAGGTAACACGTCTGGTGAACAGGTCAGAGTTCATATCCTCAGGCAGACCAGTAGAAACTGGATCAGCAGAACTACAAGGTATCACGTCTGGTGAACAGGTCAGAGTTCATGTCCTCAGTCAGACCAGTAGAAACTGGATCAGCAGCACAACAAGGTATCACGTCTGGTGAACAGGTCAGAGTTCATATCCTCAGGCAGACCAGTAGAAACTGGATCAGCAGCACTACAAGGTATCACGTCTGGTGAACAGGTCAGAGTTCATATCCTCAGGCAGACCAGTAGAAACTGGATCAGCAGCACTACAAGGTATCACGTCTGGTGAACAGGTCAGAGTTCATATCCTCAGGCAGACCAGTAGAAACTGGATCAGCAGCACTACAAGGTATCACACCTGGTGAACAGGTCAGAGTTCATATCCTCAGGCAGACCAGCAGAAACTGGATCAGCAGCGCAACAAGGTATCACGTCTGGTGAACAGGTCAGAGTTCATATCCTCAGTCAGACCAGTAGAAACTAGATCAGCAGCACAACAAGGTATCACGTCTGGTGAACAGGTCAGAGTTCATATCCTCAGGCAGACCAGCAGAAACTGGATCAGCAGCACTACAAGGTATCACGTCTGGTGGAGCCTGTATCAATACTGATAGGATGGAAAGAAAGGGAGCTCTGCTCTCAGATCAGCTTTCTCCATTCAAATATGTTCTTTACATTAGAATTATTTCACAATACTGACCACGGATCAGCTTCTATTATCCCCTATGAATAAAATGTCAAATATAAGTGTTTTACATACAGATCTCATATTACTGTATTGAATTATTATATTAAAATATTAAAATATTGATGTTAAAAGTGTATCATTTATATAGTTATGTTAAACATTAAACGTTAAACATTCCTTATTAAACATGTATTTATTTGTTACATTTGACTGTGTAGCAGATATATATTATTACTGTGTAAAACCTAGCAGATATATATTATTACTGTGTAAAACCTAGCAGTACTACTGATTCCTCTGAGAGTGAGACAGATATATATTATTACTGTGTAAAACCTAGCAGTACTACTGATTTCACTGAGAGTGGGGCAGATATATATTATTACTGTGTAAAACCTAGCAGATATATATTATTACTGTGTAAAACCTAGCAGATATATATTATTACTGTGTAAAACCTAGCAGTACTACTGATTCCTCTGAGAGTGAGGCAGATATATATTATTACTGTGTAAAACCTAGCAGTACTACTGATTACTCTGAGAGTGAGACAGATATATATTATTACTGTGTAAAACCTAGCAGTACTACTGATTCCTCTGAGAGTGAGGCAGATATATATTATTACTGTGTAAAACCTAGCAGTACTACTGATTACTCTGAGAGTGAGACAGATATATATTATTACTGTGTAAAACCTAGCAGTACTACTGGATGAGAGTGAGACAGATAGAAATAATTTAGAAAAAACATGATTATTTGTCTCTGAAAAAAACATAACTTATAAACATAATTTCTTTAACGTTCGCGACGCTAAATGAATTTCGTTATTAAAAATGACACACTGCTCGCGCGCGTTAACTAACGTCTGGAAGTCAGTTCTATTTGTGAAACTCTTCTTATGTTTCCCCATCTGAGCTCAGAGTAGATGAGAGATGTAATGTTTGTCTCTGTTGTGTTGAAGTCCAATCAAGCAGGAGAGACCAGCCTCCCCTGTTCCCAGCTGTGTGTCCATGAAGAGTGACCGGTCTATGAATCATCCTATAGAGTTTAGAGAGGGAGACTTTTC
This sequence comes from Oncorhynchus kisutch, assembly GCF_002021735.2. Lineage (NCBI taxonomy): Eukaryota > Metazoa > Chordata > Actinopteri > Salmoniformes > Salmonidae > Oncorhynchus > Oncorhynchus kisutch. Next base: position 150,684 of record NW_022262722.1, read on the forward strand.
TACTGAACAAAGGTAAGAAGAACTCATGGGTCCTGGTCAGTGAGTTAAACAACACTGTCTCTAGTCATTTCTCCTCTCATTTTCCCATTTATTGTTGTTGTTTTCATAATCCATATGCTCATCATTTTGTCCATTTTCATATTCCTAAACAATATTAAACAAACACAACATTCCCTCCGTGTGTGTGTGTGTGTGTGTGTGTGTGTGTGTGTGTGTGTGTGTGTGTGTGTGTGTGTGTGTGTGTGTGTGTGTGTGTGTGTGTGTGTGTGTGTGTGTGTGTGTGTGTGTGTACTCCCTGGATGAGGAGATGTAATCTCATGTTTTGTCCACAGAAACCAACAGGAGAGATCAGAGTCAGAGATTCTCAGTGGTCAGTCTTCCCAGAGTCATCAAACAGACCTGGCCTCCATATTCAGTGTATGTGGTCCTGTTATGTACATTGTTTTTGTTTACCTCAAGTAAAGTTGATATGTCAATCATTCATTAATGTGTTAATGAGAAAGCATTTATTCTCTTGCTTAACTGATTTACTTGATTTATTTCAGTTGCTTGAAGAGAAAATGATGACATTTGTGAAGAACGAGCTGAAGATGTTCAAGAGGATTCTTAGTCCAGAACTCCCAGAAGGCTTTGAGAGTCAGAAGCAGGATAAGGAAGTGGTGGACGCTGAAGATGAGCAGCAGGAGAGCAGTGCCAGAGAGGGGGCTCTGAAGATCACACTGCACATCCTGAGGAAAATGAACAGGAAGGAGCTTGCTGACACACTGGAGAAATGTAAGATCTGTCTGCCTCATGTTGAATGGTGTTTTATAACATTTAAAAGCTGTAGCTAAAGTACAGCTAAAGTAGCTGTGTAACTCAATGATATTGTAGCAGCCTTAACACAACACCTAGTGACCTCATCAAGTAGCAGCAGGGATGTGTTGTGGTCATTAATTTAGAGAGAGAGAGACAACATTAATAATACCATCAATAATACCAATAATAATATAATCAGTCACACCAGTCTGTAATGCATTATGAAAACATTTACACATTTATACAGTCAGTTAAGAGAATAAATTATTATAATGTAAAACTTTATAACAGTCCTACAATACTGAAGGCATTAAAACAGACGTAATATTAATATCCTCTGTGTTATTTCTTCATTCAGATGAGCTTGCTGTGATTTGCCAACGTGAACTCAAATCTAATCTAAAGAAGAAGTTTCAATGTGTATTTGAGGGGATCGCTAAACAAGGAAACCCAACACTTCTCAATAAGATCTACACAGAGCTCTACATCACAGAGGGTGGAACAGGAGAGGTCAATAATGAACATGAGCTGAGACAGATTGAGACAACAACCAGGAAACAAGCAAGACCAGAGACTGCAATCAAATGTAACGACATCTTCAAACCCTTAACTGGACAAGACAAACCTATCAGAACTGTGCTGACAAAGGGAGTCGCTGGCATTGGAAAAACAGTCTCTGTGCAGAAGTTCATTCTGGACTGGGCTGAAGGAAAAGCAAATCAGGATGTCCAATTTGTATTTTCATTCCCTTTTCGGGAGCTGAATTTGATGAAAGAGGACAAACACACTTTCATTGAACTTCTTAATCACTTCTCAATGGAAACCAAACAATCAGGAATCTCCATCTACAACAAGTACAAAGTTCTGTTCATCTTTGATGGTCTGGATGAGTGTCGACTGCCCCTAGACTTCCAGAAGAACAAGATCTGTTGGGACGTCACAGAGTCAACCTCAGTGGATGTTCTGCTGACAAATCTCATCAGGGGAAATCTGCTCCCCTCTGCTCTCCTCTGGATAACTACCCGACCTGCAGCAGCCAATAAGATCCCTTCAGGGTGTGTTGACCAGGTGACAGAGGTACGAGGGTTCAATGACCCGCAGAAGGAGGAATACTTCAGGAAGAGATTCAGTGATGAGGACCTGTCCAGCAGAATCATCTCACACATAAAGACATCAAGGAGCCTCCACATCATGTGCCACATTCCAGTCTTCTGTTGGATTTCTGCAACAGTCCTTGAACCCATGTTGAAACATAAGAGAGAAGAGATGCCCAAGACTCTGACTGAGATGTACACACACCTTGTGGAGTTTCATACCAAACAGAAGAATGAAAAGTATCTTGGGAAAGAAGAGACAGGTCCACACTGGAATAAAGAGAGCATTCTGTCACTGGGAAAACTGGCTTTTCAACAGCTTGTGAATGGCAATCTGATTTTCTATGAAGAAGACCTGAAAGAGTCTGGCATTGATGTCAATGAAGCCTCAGTGTACTCAGGATTGTGCACACAGCTCTTTAAAGAGGAATGTGGGCTGTACCAGGACAAGGTGTACTGCTTCGTGCATCTGAGCATTCAGGAGTTTCTGGCTGCTGTATATGTGTTCCTCTCATTCATCAACAACAATGAGAATCTAATGGACAAACTGCAAACAAAAGATGAGTCTTCAGTTACTTTCTACAAGTCCAGTGTCTTTTCTTCGCTGTTCAGAGAGAAGCCTAAAGTTACTGAAGTTACTTTCTACACGAGTGCTGTGGATAAAGCCTTACAAAGTGAGACGGGAAACCTGGACCTTTTCCTCCGCTTCCTTCTGGGCCTCTCACTGGAGTCCAATCAGAAGCACTTACGAGGTCTACTGACAAAGACAAGAAGCAGCTCACAGAGCCATGAAGAAACAGTCAAGTACATCAAGGAGAAGATCAGGGAGAATCCCTCTCCAGAGAGGAGCATCAATCTGTTCCACTGTCTGAATGAACTGAATGACCATTCTCTAGTGGAGGAGATTCAAAGATACCTGAGCTCAGGAAGTCTCTCAAAACCCAACCTGTCACCTGCACAGTGGTCAGCTCTGGTCTTTGTGTTGCTGACTTCAGAAAAGGAGCTGGATGTGTTTGACCTGAAGAAATACTCCAGATCAGAGGAAGGTCTTCTGAGGCTGCTGCCAGTGGTCAAAGCCTCCAGAGCTGCTCTGTGAGTAAATAAAATGACATATAAGAACTAATCATCAGGAAGAAATATTCAACATATTCAATATAACATATTGAATAAATTAATTGATTTTCACATTAGTAAACAATATGACCACACAATTCTAGGAAATGGAAGATGAATCTATATGTTTGAGAGAATAAACCAAATGCATCTACTACTACTACTATTGTCCTTCTACACTACTGGTGTTAAATTAACAGTGTGTTTGTGAAATCATGATGATCTCTTTGCAGGCTGTCAGGCTGTGGAGTCACAGAGGAAGGCTGTGCTTCTCTGGTCTCAGCTCTGAGGTCAAACCCCTCACACCTGAGAGAGCTGGACCTGAGTAACAATGACCTGAAGGATTCAGGAGTGAAGCTGCTCTCTGCTGGACTGGGGAATCCCCGCTGTAAACTGGAGACTCTGAGGTCAGTATTCCTGTAGTTGGTCAACAAGTGATAACTGTACCTCACTGTCTAAATAGATATGGTGTGGACTGTATACTCAATACAATCTAGATCTGATTCCTCACTGTCTAAATAGATATGGTGTGGACTGTATACTCAATACAATCTAAATCTGATACCTCACTGTCTGTCTTCTGACTGATTCTGCTTTTTAAACTGGTCTGGTCAGTCTACTATAATATTTGTACTAGACATGTTTCTATCTGCAGGCAATACTTTGATCATTTGTCATTTTTTATGATGATACACTATTTTACAAATAGATATGGAAGGTTTCAGAACACTGATATATCTGAATATGTTGAAAAAATATACTGCCACTATTTTCACCACCAAAGAATATCAGTGTGATTTTAATATGATTTGACTCTTTGCAGGTTGTCAGGCTGTCTAGTCACAGAGGAAGGCTGTGCTTCTCTGGTCTCAGCTCTGAGGTCAAACCCCTCACACCTGAGAGAGCTGGACCTGAGCTACAATCACCCAGGAGACTCAGGAGTCAGACTGCTCTCTGCTGGACTGGAGGATCCACACTGCAGACTGGAGAAACTCAAGTATGTAGAGGGTTTATGTCAATGTTCATATCAGACATGTTGGACTTATCAGGCTGGTTAAGACAAACATTCTGACCACCACTTGGACAAAGTTATATAATGAATATGCTGACTGGGTGTCCAGTGTGTGTCCTGTATCTGTCCATTGTGTTTGGCCATTGTCCTTTCACACTGGCAAGACACACTCACTGAACATAGGACACACACACACAGACAGAATTATATGTAAAGTCTCCAGTGTTTGTGTGTGTGTGTCTCCAGTGTGTGTGTGTGTGTGTGTTAGTGTCTCCAGTGCCTGTGTGTCTCCTGTGTGTGTGTGTGTGTGTTAGTGTCTCCAGTGTGTGTGTGTGTCACCAGTGTGTGTGTGTGTGTCTCCAGTGTGTGTGTGTGTGTGTGTGTGTGTGTGTGAGAGTGTGTGTCACCAGTGTGTGTGTGTCACCAGTGTGTGTGTGTGTGTGTCACCAGAGTGTGTGTGTATGTGTCTCCAGTGTGTGTTTGTGTGTCTCCAGTGTGTGTGTGTGTGTGTCTCCAGTGTCTGTGTGTGTGTTTCCTGTGTGTGTGTGTGTCTCCAGTGTGTGTGTGTGTGTCTCCAGTGTCTCCAGTGTCTGTGTGTGTGTGTCTCCTGTGTGTGTGTGTGTGTCTCCTGTGTGTGTGTGTGTGTGTGTGTGTGTGTGTCCATTGTGTGTGTGTCTCCAGTGTGTGTGTTTGTGTCCAGTGTGTTTGTGTCCAGTGTGTTTGTGTCCCCAGTGTGTGTGTGTGTGTCCAGTGTGTGTGTGTCCTGTGTGTGTGTGTCACCAGTGTGTGTGTCACCAGTGTGTCTCCTGTGTGTGTGTGTGTGTGTGTGTGTGTGTGTGTGTCACCAGTGTGTGTGTCACCAGTGTGTGTGTGTGTGTGTCTCCTGTGTGTGTGTGTGTCTCCAGTGTGTGTGAGTGTGTGTCCATTGTGTGTGTGTCTCCAGTGAGTGTGTGTTTGTGTCCAGTGTGTTTGTGTGTGTCCAGAGTGTGTGTGAGTGTGTGTCCATTGTGTGTGTGTGTCCAGTGTGTCCTGTGTGTGTGTGTGTGTGTGTGTGTCCTGTGTGTCCAGTGTGTCCTGTGTGTGTGTGTCCAGTGTGTCCTGTGTGTGTGTGTGTGTGTGTGTGTCCTGTGTGTGTGTGTGTGTCCAGTGTGTGTCCAGTGTGTGTCCTGTGTGTGTGTCCAGTGTGTCCTGTGTGTGTCCAGTGTGTCCTGTGTGTGTGTTCAGTGTGTGTCCTGTGTGTGTGTGTGTGTGTCCAGTGTGTCCTGTGTGTGTCCTGTGTGTGTGTGTGTGTGTGTCCTGTGTGTGTGTGTGTGTGTCCAGTGTGTCCAGTGTGTCCTATGTGTGTGTGTCCAGTGTGTGTGTGTGTCCTGTGTGTGTCCAGTGTGTGTGTGTGTGTGTGTCCAGCGTGTCCAGTGTGTGTGTGTGTCCAGCGTGTCCAGTGTGTGTGTGTGTGTCCTGTGTGTGTGTGTGTGTGTATGTCCAGTGTGTGTCCAGTGTGTTTGTGTGTGTGTGTCCAGTTTGTGTGTGTGTGTCCAGTGTGTGTGTGTCCAGTGTGTGTGTGTCTAGTGTGTGTGTCTAGTGTGTGTGTGTGTGTGTCCAGTGTGTCCTGTGTGTGTGTCCTGTGTCCTGTGTGTGTGTGTGTGTGTGTGTGTCCAGTGTGTGTCCAGTGTGTCCTATGTGTGTGTGTGTGTCCAGTGTGACCTGTGTGTATTTGCAGACCATTCGTGTGTGTGTGTGTGTGTGTGTGGGTGTGTGTGTGTGTGTGTGTGTAATTAAAGGGAATCAGTGTGTTTTATATTACCATACAGTATAACATATGATCATTCAACAAGTCTCAAGTTACCTTCACTTCTCCTTTTGATACCTAGAAACATCTACATTAAATGAATTAGTGAAAAGTGAGTTAACATTCTAATGTGAATGATGATGATTTCTAATATTGTGTCTGGTTTCATCCATCAGATGTCTGTGATCTCACACTGGACCCAAACACAGTAAACAGACGCCTCTCTCTGTCTGAGGGGAACAGAAAGGTGACATGTTGGAGAAAGACTCAGACTTATCCTGATCACCCAGAGAGATTTGAGGACTGTGGACAGGTGCTGTGTAGAGAGGGTCTGACTGGGTGCTGTTACTGGGAGGTAGAGTGGAGTGGGGGGGCTGGTATAGGAGTGACATATAAAGGAATCAGCAGGAGAGGAAGGGGAGGGGTTAATGACTGTTGTCTTGGATACAATGACAAGTCCTGGAGTCTGTCCTGCTCTGACAACAGATACTCTGCCAGGCACAACAATAATCCCACTCCCATAGACGTCCCCTCCTCCAGATCCCACAGAGTAGGAGTGTATCTGGACTGGCCAGCCGGCACTCTGTCCTTCTATAGAGCCTCCTCTGACACACTGACCCACCTGATCACATTCACCTCCACATTCACTGAGCCCCTCTATCCAGGGTTTAGGGTTTGGGATGATGACTCCTCAGTGTCCCTAAAATAATAAAAATAATAACACACACACTGGACATACACACACACACACTGGACACACACACACACACACTGGACATACACACACACACACACTGCAAACACACACACACACTGGAAACACACACACACTGGACACACACACACACACTAGAAACACACACACACTGGACACACACACACACTGGACACACACACACACTGGAAACACACAAACACACACTGGAAACACACACACACACTGGACACACACACACACACACACTGGACACACACACACACTGGAAACACACACACACACACACACACACACACTGGAAACACACACACGCACACACACTGGAAACACACACACACACGCACACACACTGGAAACACACACACACACACACACACACACTGGAAACACACACACACTGGAAACACACACACACACACACACTGGAAACACACACACACACACACACTGGAAACACACACACACACACACACACACACACTGGAAACACACACACACACACACACTGGAAACACACACACACACACACTGGACACACACACACACTGGAAACACACACACACACACACACTGGAAACACACACACACTGGACACACACACACACTGGACACACACTCACATTACACACACACACACACACACACACACACACACACACACACACACACACACACACACTGGACAGAGACACACACACTGGACAAACACACACACACACACTGGGCAAAGACACACACACTGGACAGAGACACACACACACAATGGACAAACACACACACACCTGCTGGACACACACTGGACACACACACCTGCTGGACACACACACACACACACACACACACTGGACAAACACACACACTGGACTCACAAACACACACACACACACTGGAAAAACACACACACACACACTGGAAAAACACACACACAAACACACACACACACTGGACAAACAAAACACACACACACACACACACACACTGGACAAACACACAAACACAGACACACACTAGACACACACACACACACACTGAACACACACACACACACACACACACACTGGACATACACACACACTGAACACACACACACTGGCCAAACACAAACACGCTGGACAAACACACACACTGGACTCACAAAAACACACACACACACACACACACACACACTGGCCAAACACAAACACGCTGGACAAACACACACACTGGACTCACAAAAGCACACACACACACACTGGACACACACACACACACACTGGACACACACACACACACACTGGACTCACACCCACGCACACTGGACACACACACTGGACACACATACACACACACTGGACAAACAAACACACACTGGACAAACAAACACACACTGGACAAACAAACACACACTCAAACACAGGACGCACACACACACACAGGAAACACACACACACACACACACACACTGGACAGAGACACACACACAATGGACAAACACACACACACACCTGCTGGACACACACACTGGATACACACACACACACACACACACACACACACACTGGACACACACACACAGTGGACAAACACACACACTGGACTCACAAACACACACACACATACTGGACAAACACACACACACACACACACTGGACAAACCAAAACACACACACACGCTGGACACAAACACACACACACTGAACACACACACACACGCAAGACACACACTGGACACACACACACACACACACTGAACACACACACACACACTGAAAACACACACACACACACTGGACACACACACACTGGACAAATAAACACACACACTGGACACACACACACACACTGGACTCACACACACACACAAACAAACACCGTGGACACACACACACACACCGGACACACACACTGGACTAACACAAACACACACACACATTGGACACACACACACACACACTGGACAAACACAAACACACATTGGACACACACATGCGCGTCTTCCTATAATTGTGACCTTGACCCAGGACCTCTTACAATAACATGTATTTTATGTTGAATAACAAATTGTACAATTATATACAATTATATATAATTATATATGGACATACGCTCCATAGTTGTACAATTATATATAATTATATATGGACATACGCTCCATAGTTGTACAATTATATATAATTATATATGGACATACGCTCCATAGTTGTACAAGTATACAAGGATATATTGTACTGTTCATAATAAAACAGACTTGAAACAAGAAAAGGCTGTTAATTGTGAAAACAGTTTGTTTATTGATTTAACGTTTCCTCTGTCAGGTTGATGTTAACCTGCGACTGGTTGAAACATGAAACAAATATGAAATGAAATACAAAACAATTAAATATGTGGAATAGAATTAAACAAATTGTACAATTAGTACAACAGAGTGTTGTGATGCAGGGTTACTATAGCAACAGAGTGTTGTGATGCAGGGTTACTATAGCAACAGAGTGTTGCAATGCAGGGTCACTATAGCAACAGAGTGTTGTGATGTAGGGTCACTATAGCAACAGAGTTCTCTCTGCTCTCTCTTCTCTGCTCTCTCTCTGCTCTCTCTTTCTGCTCTGCTCTCTCTCTGTTCTCTGCTCTCTCTGCTCTCTCTCTCTGCTCTCTCTCTCTGCTCTCTCTCTCTTCTCTGCTCTCTCTCTGCTCTCTCTGCTCTCTCTTCTCTGCTCTCTCTCTGCTCTCTTCTCCTCGCTCTGCTCTATCAGCTCTCTCAGCCTGCTCTCTGCTCTCTCTGCTCTCTCTCTGCTCTCTCTGCCCTCTTCTCTCTCTCTCTCTCTGCTCTCTCTCTGCTCTCTCTGCTCTCTCTCTGCTCTCTCTGCCCTCTTCTCTCTCACTCTCTGCTCTCTTCTCCTCGCTCTGCTCTATCAGCTCTCTCAGCCTGCTCTCTCTCTGCTCTCTGCTCTCTCTGCTCTCTCTGCTCTCTCTCTGCTCTCTCTGCCCTCTTCTCTCTCACTCTCTGCTCTCTCTCACTCTCTGCTCTCTCTGCTCTCTCTGCTCTCTCTGCTCTCTCTGCTCTCTCTCTGCTCTCTTTGCCCTCTTCTCTCTCACTCTCTGCTCTCTTCTCCCCACTCTGCTCTATCAGCTCTCTCAGCCTGCTCTCTGCTCTCTCTCTGCTCTCTGCTCTCTGCTCTCTCTCTGCTCTCTCTGTGCTCTCTGCTCTCTCTCAGCTCTCTCTCTGCTCTCTGCTCTCTCTCTGCTCTCTCTCTGCTCTCTCTGCTCTCTGCTCTCTTTTCTCTGCTCTCTCTGTTCTCTGCTCTCTCTCTTTTTCTCTGCTCTCTCTCTCTCTCTCTCTCACACTCTCTGCTCTCTCTCTCTGCTCTCTCTCTGCTCTCTCTCTGTTCTCTGCTCTCTTTTCTCTGCTCTCTCTGTTCTCTGCTCTCTCTCTTTCTCTGCTCTCTCTCTCTCTCTCTCTCTCTCTCACACTCTCTGCTCTCTCTCACACTCTCTGCTCTCTGCTCTCTCTCTGCTCTCTCTCTGTTCTCTGCTCTCTTTTCTCTGCTCTCTGTTCTCTGCTCTCTCTCTTTCTCTGCTCTCACACTCTCTCTCTCTCTCTCCCACACAACTCTGCTCTCTTCTCTCTCCGCACATTCTGCTCTCTCTCCTCCCACACACTCTGCCCCCCTCTCTGCTCTGCTCTCTCTCCCACACACTCTGCTCTGGCTCTCTCTCTCCCACACTTCTGCTCTCGCTCTCCCACACACTCTGCTCTCTCTCTGCTCTCTCTCTCCGCCACTCTCTCTGCTCTCTCGCTCCTCCCACACACTGCATTCTCTCCTCTCTCTTCCCACTCTCTGAACATTTTTATTTAAAAAAAACTTAGATATCACAGAGGGGGAGAGAGAGTAGAGATTCAGAACGAGGAAAGAAAGAGAGAGAGAGGGAGGTGGGGAGAGAAGGTCAGAACAAAGGGAAAGAGGAGAGAGAGAGGGGAGAGAGTCAGAACAGAGGGAGGGAGGGTAGAAAAGTCAGAAACAGAGGGGAAAAAGAGAGAAGGGAGGGAGGGTGGAGAGAGTCAGAACAGAGGGAAAGAGAGAGGGAGGGTAGAAAGTCAGAACAGAGGGGAAAGAGAGAGGAAGGGAGGGTAGAAAGTCAGAACAGAGGAAAGAAGAGAGAGAGGGAGATGGTAAAAGTCCAGAACAGAGGGGAAAGAGAGAGAGAGGGAGGGGAGAGAGTCAGAACAGAGGGAAAGAGAGAGAGAGAGGGAGGGTATTAGAGAGTCAGAACAGAGGGAAAGAGAGAGGAGGGAGGTAAAGAGTCAGAACAGAGGGAAAGAGAGAGAGAGGGAGAGTAGCGAGTCAGACAGAGGGAGGGTAGAGAGTCAGAACAGAGGGAGGGTAGAGAGTCAAAACAGATTGAAAGAGAGAGAGGGAGGGTTAGAGAGTCAGAACAGATGGAGGGTAAGAGTCAGAACAGAGGGGAACGAGAGAGAGGGAGGGTAGAGATAGAGTCAGAACAGATGGAGAGGTAGAGAGTCAGAACAGAGGGAAAGAGAGAGGGAGGGTAGAGAGTCAGAACAGAGGGAACGAGAGAGGGAGGGAGGGTAGAGA